>NC_037689.1:135146732-135404174 GCF_003255815.1 Theropithecus gelada
ATATAAATATATACTATATATTTAATATATATTATAGTAATATATACTATATATAGTAATATATACTATATATACTATATAAATATATACTATATACTATATATTTATACAATATTTAATATATATTATATAAATATATACTATAGTATATATATACTATATATACTATATATTTAATATATATTCTATAAATATGTAATATATATTTAAATATTATATAAATATGTAATGTATATATAAATCTATATATATTTAATTGGGCATACAGACATTTTAGTCTTGGCATTAAATTCCATTACCAAAAAAGCCTTTACAATGAAACTCTTTATATAACAATACTTGTTAAAAATGTCTAAGACCCAGCCAGTGATCTACTTATTTCCAGAAATATTTCATGCAGAGAGATTCTGGTCTAGCTAACAGACTTGGCTTGTACTGTTGTGCCATAGGTTTTGCACATCTCACTCTCAAAATTCTAGTTTTATTGCAAGAGATCAACCATTCCTATTTCCTTCGTGCATCCAATTTGTGCAGTGCTTGAATATCCGATTGAGTTAGCTGTATAATAATTTTCTTGAGGTGTTTGAGTAAGACATAAGCTCTGCTTCTATTAGAATTTGGATTTGATCATATGTCTTTAGAACACATGAGCATGCCCTGAGAAACATTGTAGATGGAAGGAAAGAGCTGATACGAGGAAATACTTGTTAAAAGACACCATTTCAGTAAGACAAGCTGAAGTGAAAAGACATGGACAAAGCTGAGGAGGCAGTGAGACAGGAGAGGGAATTGTAGAATTACATAGTAATCATTTCGGAAGTAGGCCATACTACAGGAGAAGAAAAGGAGTTAAATTTGAGAACTTGGTATAATGACTATCAAAGAAGAAGAAATTTGTTCCCAATGTTGTGTTTATGTTTATCATTTTTGGGTAACCTCTTGCTTCTAATAGAGTGATTGAAAAACCTGTCTTTAATCATACATTTGATTTCTAGTAAAAAGCTAAAATAGTACTTTTTATCAGCCCAGTTAAAATTTCTGTAAATATAGGTCAAAGCCAACTCCATTCAATTTATCTTGTAAATCTGCGTACATCTCCCAAACACATTCTGTTAATTAAGGGATTAAACTGTGATTCAGAATATGTCTGGATATCCATATAGCAAAATTAATCAGTTTGGTTGCAAACTTTGGTATGTGATGTACTTATGCAGTGTAATATTTTCTGGTTTTTTCCTGCAGCTATATACATGGAAAATGTTTTTTTCCTTACTATACTTTTGAAAACGAACTGTGTTAGTTGTGAATACAGCATTGTAGAAGGGTTGTTTTTAAAAGTTCTGGAATAAAACCTGTTAAATTACTTATTTTTGCACCTCTCTCATGGGCTAGATAAGATTGCGAAGAGAAAGGGTAAAAGTAAAAAGGCAAACTAGGACTGTATCTCGAAGAACATTTAATGGATCTTATTTTAATAGCTGCAATCTCTACTAGTTGGGCCTCACTTCTCTACCTCCAGTCTCTTAAACTAGATTTTCCTAAGCTTAGCCATATTAAACCTGGAGAGACATCTTATGTAAAGACTAAGAAGAGAGACTTCAGAGTCAAACAAACTTGAGTCTCAATCTTAGATTTCTACCTTTCCAGCTGTGTCACTTTTGAAAAGTTATTTTAAATCACTTAACCTCTATAAATGAGATAATTACAGTACATGTTATATAGTTGCTGTAAACATTAAGTAAAATTATGCATGTAAAGTATTTAGTACAGCGTCTGGCAAATAGTAATAGCTCAATACATGGAAGTTAACTAAAGAAAGTACCACCACAACTCACCCTCTAACCCCATGATAGGCAGTAGGCATGAGCATAACCAGGTTAACCCATGTCTTGTATCAGTATAATTGAAATCCAGCCCCTCTTTGGATACAATTTGTAAGCCCACCCAGCCAGAGTACACAGGTGCTTGGTATTCGGAGGCATGGGTTAATTTTGCCACCAAAAACTTGTTTCTTCCCATTCTGCCAGATTATTAGAGTGGCAGCTCCAGCCATACACTGCTCTGGCATTAACAACACTGCCATCCAGTTCAGACCACTGTAATAGTGGTCTTAATGATCTCTTTCTCAGGAATGCCTTCTCTGGCACATGTGTACCCTCCCACACCATCCTTGACCTAAGTCAGCCTCCTTTGTTATATTCCTTTGTTTTTATTCTTTTTCTTCCAAGTACTCATGTAGGTTTGATGATTGTTTAATGTCTGTTTCTCCCACCCGGCAGTATACTCACCAAGAATAGTGACTTTGCCTGTTTTGCCCATCGTTAGGTTCTCAGTGTCCAGCATGACTTACACATACTATAGTAGGTACTCAGTGAATACTAATTTAATAGAGGAATCGGTGAATAGATGGATAACGCAGAAAACATTCAGGAAAATGAAGATAGATTTGTCAAGTCAAGATCATCCCTTTCTTTATTTCCTCTCTCTTCCTCCCTTTTCTCTGGTTAAAAACAAATACATTAATAAGGGACATTTTTGAGATGATCTGCAATAAGCAACATAGTCTTGGATTTTGACCTTGGACTATGCTACTTTGCTAATCATGAGGTGAAAAGGCATAGTCTTTCTTAGAGACTTTGGTATAAGACTTTGGGTGCCTTTGGCATAAAGATTAGAAGCTATGGCTTTAAGTCTAATTGAAATAATTGAAATGGTAATTGAAATGGTCATAATAAAAAATGACCATCATTGGTGATAATTATGATAATAATATAGGATATGATCATAATTATGGTGACTGTGATTTACAGAGGAAGAAAGTGAAGCTCAGAGAGATTGAGTGACTTGCAATATGGTCATACAGTTATAATTAGTGGTGTGCTGGAACTGGCTCGAACTAGCTCCTGAGAGCCAATTGTTAAATATTGAAGAATTTTGTGAGATGGTTGACACCATGTTGTGAACTTGGAATCAGCATGGTGGATCTATTTATCTCTCTCTCTCTTTTTTTTTTTTTTTTTTTTTTTGAGACGGAGTCTCGCTCTGTCACCCAGGCTGGAGTGCAGTGGCACAATCTTGGCTCACTGCAAGCTCCGCCTCCCGGGTTCATGCCATTCTCCTGCCTCAGCCTCCCGAGTAGCTGGGACCACAGGTGCCCGCCACCGTGCCCGGCTAATGTTTTGTAGTTTTAGTAGAGACAGAGTTTCACCGTGATAGCCAGGATGGTCTCGATCTCCTGACCTCGTGATCCGCCCGCCTCGGCCTCCTAAAGTGTTGGGATTACAGGCGTGAGCCACCGCGCCCGGCCGGTGGATCTATTTAAACTGTGGAAAATCCACCCTCCACCCCCATCTATTTACCAGCACAACACTGGCTACATTTGTCTAATTTAACCATTATGCTTTATTATCTTTATATTAACCACTGCCTAATTATCTCCTCACTTGTTTTATTTTTATGTTCCTCAGAGTTTTCTGACTCTAGCCATCTACCAAAAAGATCACTAAATGATAAGGGGACTGAGAAAACTAGTAGATAGTAGTTTCTTTCTGATGAACCTTCTCATTTCCAGGACGAACTATCTAATTATGATTTATTGTGCAGGCTCAGATTTGTCATAAATGAGATTAATGAATATTGGGTGGAGGTAGCTGCATCCCTCTGTCATCTAAGTTTGGGAATGAGTAGTGAACAGAAATATGTGTGTGTGCATGTGTGTGTGCTTGCACACGTGCATTATACGGTAGGGAAGAATAGTATTTCATTATTTCACACATATCTCCTTGTAAAACATTTATGTTTTCTTTTTCTTGCTTCCTCTACTTTCTTGTCTGTACATCTGATCTCTCCTTTGTCCCTTCTCTTAAACGATGTTATTTTTAGGGTCACATAAAGGAACTAAACAAATGTCACTGGTGCAGAAACCATTCTCTTTGTTCATGCGCATTCTGTTCTAGTCACCTTCATGGTCAGTATCAGCTCCTATTGCCATAGCACACAATCTACAGCATTTGTTGATTAAAGAAAATAAAAATGAAAAGAAATTAAAAAGGAAAGAAAATATGAAAATAAAATAAAATATTTTAAAATGGAAATGTTGGTATTTTGCCACCAATACAAAAGGAATTCCTTATGGAACAACTCACCAAGTCATCGAGATTAATTTGTTATGGAATGATTACTAAATTCAATAGAAATGCTATTTCATAAAAAGCCATTTCCTTTATTCTGCTGAAACATATGGAATAATTTGGATCATTTGATTCACATCTGAAAGAGATTGACTTTAATATGTAGAAAAAAGCCGTATCTACTTATAATCCATATAATACAGTAGTCCCTCAACAATATTTTTATTATATATATGGATATAGTAGTAGAAAGAAGAATCTAATATTTATTAAGTACTACTATGTTCCTTACACTAGGCTGGGTGTTTTCATTTTTGTGAAGTAGGTGTTTATTTAATCTTTCATTTTAGAGATGAATAAACTGAGTCTCAGACTTTAAGGAACTCACCCAGGTAGTAAATGGTGGAGATATGACTTTTGGACTTGAATAGTCTGCCTCTGGAACCTTGCTTCTTCACTACTACATTCTCCCACCTCCCATTTCTATGGTTCATTCCTTTTAAAGTCTTAAGTCTTTCATTTACATTATTTCATTTATTCTCTTTTTTTTCCATTGAGATGTGTCTTCATTCCTATTTCATGCATATGGAAAGTTTGCCAGAAGTTTTTTAAATGAATTGCCTCCATGGTTAATTGGTAACATGCCTGACACACCCTTCTGCTGCTGCCTTCTGAAAGACAGACTTTGAATTCCCTTGATAATTGAGTAGATGGGCTAAGAAGATGCATCTATACATGTGACTTAAGGGAGATAGTCTTCTTACTTTCTAGCCATGTCATATCTGTTGTCATTTTCCATACTGCACACAGCACCACCATCTCTTACTTGATGGTACTTTGAGAATGAAAGTGTTCTGAACTATATATACATTGTTATCAGATATCTTGTTTCTGTTTAGTATCAATTTCAGAGAAATATGCTATTCCCTAGTTGTGCCCAAAGAAAAATATTTCATTACATATTATTTTGAGAATTCACACGGCTGCGTGTACATTTTCAATTACTTTACTCTTTCTTTTAGAATGGTCTGTAGACTTTGGGAGGTGCGCAGTCTTTCCCTCCTAGGCAATTGATGTTTGTCTTTTCTTTTTTTCTTTTCTTTTCTTTTCTTTCTTTCTTTTTTTTTTTTTTTTTTTTTGAGACTGAGTCTGGCTCTATTGGCAGGCTGAAGTGCAGTGGCATGATCTTGGCTCACTGCAACCTCTGCCTCCCGAATTCAAGCAATTCTCCTGCCTCAGCCTCCCAAGTAGCTGGGACTACAGGTGCGTGCCACCACGCCCAGCTAATTTTTGTATTTTTAGTAGAGACGGGGTTTCACCATGTTGGTCAGGATGGTCTTGATCTCTTGACCTCATGATCCACCCGCCTTGGCCTTCCAAAGTGCTGGGATTACAGGCATGAGCCACCACGCCTGGCCAGTGATTGATGTTTTTCAGTAAAATTACTTGAGAGTGTTATCTTCTTGTGCATCCATCCTACTGAAATTTCCTTAATCTCTTCCTCTCTACTTCTTCATCCTGGCAAACATACAGAGGCATACGTAAATTCACATCTGATATAGTCTTTACCATGTGTATGTGTATGTGTGTGTGTGTGTGTGTATGTGTCTTTTCTGTGAATGAGCTATTCACTGATGATTGGTTAGTCAACCTTATATTGCTGTCATGCTACTGTTGTGTCTATCCAACACAAAAAATGAGAAAAGGTCTTTTCAGGTTTACTTAAAGCCAGATGGAAAAAGCCTTTCTACAATCAAAAACAGTTTTCTGAAGTATATGCTTTTCAATTACTATGTCTTTTTTTTTTTTTTGGAATGGGAGGGAAATATCTGATGCTGGCTCAACTTTAGATTGGCTCCAGTCTACACTGTACAATCTCACATCTTCCCTGAATCTTGGTGTATTTTCTTTTTTTAAGACAGGGTCTCACTTTGTCATCCACGCTGGAGTGCAGTGGTGCAATCTGTGCTCACTGCAATCTGCCTCCCAGGCTCAAATGATCCACCTCAGCCTCCCGAGTAGCTGGGACTACAGGTGTGTGCCACGATACCCAGCTAAGTTTTGTATTTTTTTGTAGAGATGGGGTTTCACCATGTTGCCCAGGCTGGTCTCAAACTCCTGGGCTCAAGGGATCTTCCCACCTCGGCCCCTCATAGTACTAGGATTACAGGTGTGAGCCATTGTGCTTGGCCTCGGTGTATCTTTAATTGCATCAAAGTGATGGGAAAATAATATTAAATATCATCAGAAACATAATACTAGTGCTGGAATGGCATGTGATAGGGTGTGGGGCATGCTGTCCAAGTATGGCACCTTGGCATTTGAAAGAATAACAAGATCAGGAGGGTCACTCTCACATTTCCCTCATCCCCTTTCCCCTGAAGTAGGCCATCAAACTTAGCTGACCTTCCCTGAATTAAGTCATGAGGCTCACTCCAGAGGTGCCCTCCTGAAACTCAGAAGAAACAAATGCCCTTGTCTCTGAGGACATAGGGATACAGGGAGGAATCTGAACAAACAGCCTTGCTGACTTCCTTCCAGTTGATTACCATTGGATCACATTCCTTTTGTCCAATTGTACTTCTGCACAACCATAAATGGGGATGCACAAGCTTTCCTATTTCTTTGGGTTTTCATTTCTGAGGCTCCCATGTCATGCCAAACTCATATGAAACCTACATTTTTATAGTTTTCTCTGTTAATCTGTCTTTTGTTGTAGGTGTATAAGCCAGAAACCTTGTGATGGGTGAGGAAAAGATATTGCTTTTTCTCCTTTACACATGAGAATGATATTTTCTGCTTTCCACAATTTGCTAATTTGTTCAACCACTCATTTATTCATTCATTAGATATTTATTCAGTGTTTATTATGTGCAAGGGCATGTGTAAACCCTGAGGAATATGCAAAAATGCATAATGCAAAAGTGAAATGATGCACATTAAAAAAATAGACCAGAATGTACTGCAACACATCAATTGAGTCTATATTATTAATAAATTTTTATTCTTGGGCTTATCAAATCATAGTTGTCAAACTGATAGCAGGTGTCCTTTTCCTATTTTATCAATTGCACATAAGAAATAAAATAATTGACAGAAATGTCTCTGGCATAGGAACTTTTTAGTGGCACAGCACAATTAAACTGTACTGGGTACATAATCAACTATATTGTGGATATTTATTGTAGGTACTAATATGTGCTTATATATTCTGTGTTGTCCACATACAGTGCCAGAACAACATATTTCTTATTATATTTGTTCATTTTCTCTCCTTGTTCTATATCCCAGTGTTTGAACAATTAATCCTCTCACCATTGAAGTCTTCGACACCATCATTGTACTATGAACATCATCACTTGCTGCTGCTGCAGGTGCAGCTATTTCTGACAAGCTCAGCCCCTTCCTCCTTGTTGGTAGAGCCCCTCTTTTGTTTTGATGTGCTCTCTCCCATATGCTCAGGCAAAGTGACACCTTCCTCAGTCCCCAAGGGGGTGATTCAAGACAAATCCTAATAGATCATGCTCATTTCATCACCCTCCTAACCCCCCAGCTCCACCTCAGTAATTGCATGAGGCTGACACATTATCACAAACATCGAGTGAATATTTTATTTTATTTTTTGAGATAGGGTCTTGGTCTGTCACCCAGGATGGAATGCAGTGGGGCAATCACAGCTCACTGAGCCTCAACCTCCCTGGCTCAAGTGATTCTCCTACCTCTGCTTCCCCAGTACCTGGGACTACAGGCACACACTACTATGGCCAGCTAATTTTTAAATTTGTTTTGTAGAGATGGGGTTTCACTATGTTGACTGGGCTGGCCTCAAACTCCTGGGCTCAAGCGATCCTCCTACCTCAGGCTTCCAAAGCATTGGTATTACAGGCATGAGCCACCATACCCAACTGGGAATTTTATTTTAATGGCGTTATAATGTGGAGCTTTGGACAAGAAACATTGCTGCTCTCTCAGGAGTTTATTACTTAATTGGTAGATGAAACGTGTACATCAAAAATAAATAAAATATAAATCATTAATAATGCTAAATGCCAAATAAGGTTTATAAACAATAAGTTCCAGAGACATTCCAAGGAGGGAGAAGCTACTAATCCCTACTTTGTAGGCCCCCTGTGAAAATATGTCCTTGATGCTGAAAATGATTATTTTTATCTCTATAGATAGAATGAAATTGATAGGCTCCAAATTGCAGTGAGCAAGGAATTAGAGTTATGGAATAGATAGAGTCAGAATGTTTGAGGAGACCTGAAACCATGAATCACTACTACCTATCGGAAAACCAAAGGGGGTCCATAGAGGCCCTTGTAGTTGCCAAAAAAGTGACCTGGCCAGTAAATGCGTAGCTGTTTTCTCTATGATGTAAAGAAGCCATTTCTCTTTTAGAATTTAATTTTCCACTTAAACAACATACATACTCATAAAACATTAGAAAAGGAAAGTTGAAAGAAAGAAGACAATCATCTTTCATATTCCCAGTCTTAGGGCAACTACTTGTTTTTAGCAGTTCGATATTTATTTTTCTAGTTTATTGTATGTGTGTGTTGTTTTATTTTTCTTTTGAAAGTGTTTTGTGTAGCTCATGTATATATATTTAAACCTCTTTTATTTTATTTATTTATTTATTTAGTAAGCTAACGGTCCAGTACTGTTTTGTAAGAAACAAGTCTCATTACCTTATCCCTTGGTTCTTCTCTGAGCATCTGGCCCTCCCCTATATATCCAAGGAAGACAGTGCAGTAGAGATGAGAACAAGGCCACCTAATGAGATTTTAAGAGAATAGAATATGACATCTGGTTGCCAGAGAGACTTTTAGCATATGAAAATACCCTAAAGGAAATGAACATTAGAGTTAGGTCCTTTAAAATACAAAGTGCTGAAAACACCAATAATAGTAATTTAGTATTGAACCAACCTAAGCAGATTTCTTGTGTATGTTAGATTGGCTGTCTACACCAAGGAAGTGGTTTTCTCTCGACTTAAACAAACTCACTCAAAAGCATGCATACTCACAAATGCACACACAAACATATTTAGTCATCCTTCTCTCAAGGGGTGCTTGTTCTCTCAGCAGTAGAAGGGTATGGTAAGTATGGGAAACATTTGTCGGTAATTAAAGCTAACTATAGGAGGGACTTCACAGCTTCATTGGCTTTTAAAATTTTCTTTTCAAATTCGGGGTACTTGTCAGGGCAAACTAAATAAAAATGGACTCAAAGCAGTGTTAGAGGAGCATTCAAAACACTTAAAAGTCAGAAAGGTTCAAAACATAGTGTGAACTTGGCTGTTTTCTTATCTCAGAATTTTAGCTTCTTAAAAAAATAATTTTTAAACTGCCATGTAGACTAGGTAGGCCAAAGGAGTTGCACAGCTGAAAACTCAGTCGCTTGACATGGATTTACTAATAAGTATAGTTATGAAGCCAAAATACTGTTCCTACAGATCCATGGGCTAACCCTAACCCTAACCATAACCAGAGTATACATAACCACACATGATGCTTCTGTTTTATTTCCAGGAAATTTATTCTGAATTTTTCATTCACTTTTTCCTAGCACTTCATCTAGAGAAGACTAATTCGTTCTGATCAGTCTTGTGTAATCATTTTGTTGAGCAACTTTGGGGTTCGTATGCCAAAAAAAAAGAATGTTGAGGGTCTGTGTATGATAGGCTTTGTGTTAATAGGCTTTTGTGTTATGTCTTTCTGACATATTTCAAACAGGTATTTGTCAGATAAAATATATAATTTAGCTTGGGAAAGTAGTCACTCCTTTAATTGCAAAGTTTGGAAATTTGACTTGATTTTAAAATGGTGGGAATTTCAGTCATATCCTGATATAAAATACCTTAAGACTCCAGGAACACACAGATGAGGTAGAAATCCTTCAGTGTAGAGTGGAAAGATTTTATTGTTTAAGACTACTGGATAATTAGAAAAGTTAGCTGAGCCATGGTTCTCTGCACAAGTGAAGAGTTCTTAGTACAGGGAAAAGGCAGTCATGTTCTCTTTAATCTTTTACTCATCTGAAAGAAAAAGGGGGAGCAATTTGAGGTGTTGCTGTCTTCTTCACACTGTAATGTGTGCTTTGTATGCACCCACTTTCTCTTAGAACATGCATGCCTGAAACCGTGTGCCAGTGCTGTCTTCTCCAGGGTTATCTTTGTTACTTTTTTTCCTGGAGTGCAACTCTAGGTATAACACTGAACATTCCCTCTCAGGGTGTGTTTGAATCAGTGTCCTGGCTTTTTCCTTTACAAACACATCGTTAAATAACATTCAAATGTTTGACTGCGTTTGCAGGCTTGGAAGATTAAAGATCTTTTCTAAAACCCTGTGAAACTGAGGGAATCAACTGAGACGGTGAAAAACAAGTGGATGAAGTTAGGACAGTCAAACCCAAGAAAAATCCTTAAATAAGATTTCTTGACTGAATGAAAAGTGCTTTTGCTGTAATTTGAATCAAATACTGGTGTTCCAACTTTATAGTGTAAACATTTAATAGTCTCAGGCCTGTTTCATCACCCAGTTCACCCTTCAAAAGCCTACTCATTGCTCAATCACCTTAAAGTGCCAGCCAGACTGGGGTTTGAATCCAGACTGTACCATAAACTGGCTGGGTGATTTGGGACAAGTCATTCAATTTCCTTCAGCCTTTCTTCTCTTATCTCTAAAATGAAGATAGATTGCATGTACTTCATAAGGCTGCTTTTTATTTTTATTTTTATTTATTTATTTATTTTGAGGTGGCGTCTCACTCTGTTACCCAGGCTGGAGTGCAGTGGCGTGATCTCTGCTCACTGCAACCTCTACCTCCCGGGTTCAAGCGATTCTCCTGCCTCAGCCTCCCGAGTAGCTGGGATTATAGACGTGCGCCACCACACCTGGCTATTTTTGTATTTTCAGTGGAGACGTCACCATGTTGGCCAGGCTGGTCTTGAACTCCTGAACTCAGGTGATCCGCCCACCTTGGCCTCCCAAAGTGCTGGAATTACAGGTTCTAGCCACTGTGCCTGGAGGCTGATTTTAAAATTAATTGCAATATTAAAGAGCTAGTACAGTGCCAGAAGCATAGTAGGTATATCATAAATATTTGTCTCATTTATATTAACTCTCCGGATTAAGGTAATTTTTTTAAAGCTTCCAATGTAATACAATGCTAATACAATTTAGAAGAAAATATTGGTTTACCAGAGGTATAATGTATTAGTCAGGGTTCTCTTAGAAGACAGAACTAAAAGGATGTATATATATATGTGTGTATATATATATATATATATATATAATTTCAGAATGGTGTGTGTACTTTAAATTCCATACTTCCTTTAGTATATTTCTGAACACATGTGTCTCGTGGTTTAGAACATATATATATGTATATATCATATATATATATATATAAAGGGGAGTCTATTAAGTATTAACTAACATGATCACAAGGTCCCACAATAGGCTTTCTGCAAGCTGAGGAGCAAGAAGAGCCAGTCCGGGTCCCAAAACTGAAGAACTTGGAGTCTGATGTTCGAGGGCAGGAAGCATCCAGCATGGGAGAAAGATGTAGACTGGGAGGCTAGGCCTGTCTCGCCTTATCACGTTTTTCTGCCTGCTTTATATTTGCTAGAAGCTGATTAGATGGTGCCCACCTGATTAAGGGTGGGTCTGCCTTTCCCAGCCCACTGACTCAAATGTTGATCTTGTTTGGCAACACCCTCACAGACACACCCAGGATTAATATTGCATCCTTCAATCCAATCAAGTTGACACTCAGTATTAACCATCACATATGTAATATGGATCAAATGGTAAAAAGTTTCTAAATATTACCTTATTGATGTATCAGTATACCATAGATTGGAAAACTTAATCTAGATTTGGAGATTATGTATATGTATTATGTGTATACACACATACACACACATTATATCATAGTATAAAGAGCTACCCTTATAGTTCATTTTGAAGTAGCCTTAGGTACCTTTTATTTGGAAAGTATAAGTGAGACTTTTAGTATTATAATATTTCCACTGAGACTTTAAAACATTTTTGGTGGAAAATAGTATGAAGATTATTGTAATAAAGTTTTGCTTCAGAGCCCTTGTATTGGAATAATTTTAATCTCTGGGTTCGTTTTATATGCTGTTATGTGTGATCTGTCATATGACTATATGGAGAAGTTATACACTAAATCTAAATTACCACCTGTGTGCATTTGTTTTTCTGGGGGGAGGGGAAACTTAAAATACATTTCTAATTTTTAAAAGGTTTATTGAGTTATAATTTCTCTGCAGTAAAACTCACCCTTTTTAGTTCTATGAGTTTTGATTACGATATAGAGCATTTCATCACCTCCCCAAACTCCCCCATATCTCTATATAGTCAACTGCTCCCTCTCCACCAATCTGTTTTCTAATCTATAGTTTTGTCTTTTCTAGATTAATATAGAAATGAAATCTTAAAATATGTAGCCATTTGAGTCTAGCTTATCTCACTTAGCATAATGCTTAAAGATCCATCCATATTGCTTTCCTTCTTTTTTATTGCTGAGTTGTATTCCATTTTATGGATATACCACAGTTTATTTATCCATTCATGAGTTGAAGGACCATCAGAGGATTTTTGATAAAGTGTAATAGGTAATTTCGTGATGACTAGACAGAGGATTATGACATTTTATTCTTTCTCTAAGAGTAGATATTGAGGAATTTTAAGAGTAATATTTAAACATTTTAAAACTTCAAATATTGATGGTCTCAACTTGAGGAATAACTTCAAGAGACTCTTGGTTGAAGGAAAATGTAATTTTTGAAAAACATTTCAGAATGGTGTGTGTACTTTAAATTATACTTTATCTAGGAATTTCTTGGCATCTAAGAATCTATTCTTCCTTTAGTATATTTCTGAACACATGTGTCTCATGGTTTGGAACATTCCTAATGCCCAGATACTGCTTCAGTAGAAGTGCAAAGGCAGAGGCAAAAGAGAAGCCTACCAGAAAGCTTACACAAAACCACTCTGTTTCCTTGACAACCTCCAGGGTTCTATACTTGGCTACAATCTACTGAACTTCTGAAGCTAATGTCTAAATCTGAAACTACTGCCTTGTTCTCTTTTTGTTATTATCTGGAAACATATTTTAATGAAATGGATCCTTTGAATAAAATCATTAAGAAGGCTTGCAAATAGAATAGCCATGGGTTGATTAGGAATTTGTTATAAACCATATACTTTGATAACTTTAAATATATCTCTATATTATATATTTCTAATCCAGGATCTATTTAATTGCTAAAGAAGCTGTAGTCTTTTATTTCAGGGGGTTTAGAAGATATCCTAAAGATGGATCAATTGTATTTTTTTATGGATTTGGCCTGGGGCAGAGAAAATCTGTTCTTTCAAATAGGTCTTTTGGCATGCTTATTGAAGTTGAGTCCAATGTAGCTTAAAAGCCTCAAAAGTGGAAGTACAATTTTATTTTCCATGGGGGGTACTGTTCTCCTTTACCCCCACACTCCTAAATAAGTAGCTAATTGTTAAAAGGAGCAGACTAAAGTGGTTAGGAAAAAAAAAAGGTCTCAGTCTGCAAGACACTTCAAAACCAATTTTGAATTCCCTTCCTTCAAGGTGTGAAAAGTATGTCTGACAGCAACAGAAAGTAGACTTTGAACTTTTTCTTCAAAATGAACTGAGGAAAATTACAAGATTGGGAAAGTGAATTATCGTAGAGGGCATTCACTATTTAAGACAGTTGATCAGTCTGTTTGGAGAGAGATTATACTTTCGTGTTTTCATTTCTTTCTAGTAGAAGTATTTTTGGTCTTTTCCCAGTTTAATTACTCCCCAGGGCTCAACTTCTGGTTTGGCTTTTTCTGGGGTTAGCCACCTTTCATTAGCCTGTGTACTTTCAGGCTGGCTTACCCAATTTAAAACTCTTGGTCCCAGAGCCCAGACATCAAATTATCAGATAGTTTATTTTCCTGTGTACTTTTCTGCATTCAAATTTAAAAAAGGAAAAGCAAAGCAAGTCCAAAAAATTTGATGTTTCTTGGTCTTTATTTTCTTCTTTCTGTAAAAGAATCCGGGCTCCAGTTGATTCCAGAAATGGAACAAAAATTGTGTACAGGACCAGGGGACTAGGAAACAAGGGTTTCTCATCCTTTTAGAGGAAACCCAGTAACCAAGAGAATTAGAAACCACATGTTTACTGCACAATTTAAACAAGATGTTTCCAGACAGCCCCTCCCCCCATGTCATTTAATTGGTTTTCATTTTGTCACTTTTTGTTGTAACTGAACCAAGTTCTTTGACTGCTGATGATAAAACATTGTGCGAAGAAGTAATTTCGAAGCTGTTCACATAAAGACATGCTGAAGCTATATTCTAGAATCCTTTTCCTTATAATATTTTCACAATCAGTTTGCTGATAATACAGTATAATTCCTGGTCTTGGTTTCCAAATATTTTAGAATTTTAAATAGAGGCTACAGCAAAGTGCTCCTCCTATTTGCATTGCTTAATAATTACTCTGCATATTTGACAAAGGGAAAATCACTTTATGACATGTAAACGACTTGTAAACTGAAAAGAATTCTGAGTTTAGTTGCCTTTTAAAAAGAAGTATGAAATTTAAGTAAGAAAGAAGAATATATTTGAGATCTATTTAATACACTAATGCGTTCCTACTCCTGTAAGACAAGTTTTGGTTTATCACCTAGAAAATAAGGATGATGCTCATCTCATAGGAATGTGGTAAGGATGAATTAAAGATGTCTGCCAAGTGCTTTTTCCATTTTGAAGATGAAATTGTCTGTTGATTTTTACTACTATAGAGTGTACATTTCTCACAGTTTGAAGGGTTATGGAAACTTGGTGCCAAAGGAATGCGTAAACTAGACACGGGAGGAAAGAAATGGGTTGAGACCAGCCCTTGCAAGGCTGCTGCTTGCTGTTCACAAGCACTTTAAAAGCTGGAGAAGCCAGTGTTTCAGTTCTTAACAACAATCATCACCACCACCATGACATGCTGCATCTCAACCAAAATATAAAACAACTCTGACTCATGTGGTATATTTACTTCCTTTGAGGGTTTTATGTTTCCTATGCCTTTGAGACCACTTTGGCTCCAGGGGCTGGTTTTCATCCTTGTGGATACAGAAACACATTTTATTCTTGTGACCAAGGGGTGTTCTGGTTCCAGTGAATGAATTCACTCTTAAAATCCCCACAAGAGACTAAATGTAAATCAGAAAGTTGGTTAATTAGTTTACTATGAGAGTGGCCCCTAGGCCGATAAATGGGACCAGCTGGCTGATAGGCACCCCACTTGGTAATGTAATCTACCACTTGGAAGCTTCACGAACAGAGAATCACAGTAAAGGGAAAGACAAATTGGGTTTCTAGTATGTTTCTGTCAAGTTGTGGGGTCCTAAAGACTCCCTGTTCTTTACCCTTGGTACATTTCTGTCTAAACAACTAAAATTGCTACCTAGAACAGATCAGTCTCTCCTGATTATGCTGTAGAAACACTGAGAACTTCTTATTCTCTTACTCTATAAATTTCCTTTTTCTGGATTACATGTTGATGCTACAACTTTTAATTTCCATGTTTCTAACTCTTTTATGCCTTGACAATATATAATTTTAAGAAATCATTTTATGTTGTGCATATTTCATCTCCTTATTGTCTTAGGAAAAGCTTATTATAGTAACCTAACTCTATGTCTAGACTTGAAACTCTCAGTTAGACTTTTTGAGAATCAGACTCACAGAGTGTTAGAGTTGAACAAAATCTTAGCGATCATTTAATCTACCTTCCTTATCTGGTAAATGAGAAAACTATGGCCCAGAAACAAAAGGGACTTTTTGCTTAAGGTCAAAAAGTTAGTAGCAGAAATGGAACTCTAACTGACTTGGAGTTTAGCGCTTCAAATATAACATTCCTTGTTTATTTTACCTGCCATGTTATTTCACCTTTTTCCTAATTCCTGACATTGAACCCAAGATCCAACTTATTTTTACATCTGCTGAAATATTCGTCCAATTTGTATACTTTTAAAAGAGTTTTTTCTCATCAATAACTATGTTACTTGACCCAGAATATAATTTCTTTCTCTTTTTTTTTCTTTCTTTTTTTTTTTTTTTTTTTGAGATGGAGTCTCGCTCTGTCGCCCAGGCTGAGTGCAGTGGCGCAATCTCGGCTCACTGCAAGCTCCGCCTCCCGGGTTCACGCCATTCTCCTGCCTCAGCCTCCCGAGTAGCTGGGACCACAGGCACCCACCACCACGCCCGGCTAGTTTTTTTGTATTTTTTAGTAGAGACGGGGTTTCACCGTGTTAGCCAGGATGGTCTCGATCTCCTGACCTCGTGATCCGCCCGTCTCGGCCTCCCAAAGTGCTGGGATTACAGGCTTGAGCCACCGCGCCCGGCCCAGAATATCATTTCTAACTAGAGAGTGGCTTGTTCTTTAAGGTTGTGTATTGCTAATAGGAATGCTAGTTAATAAATTGGACTTTAGAAAAGTTCTGGTTTACTTTTTGAGGGCTATCTTTTGCCCTCACATTGATCATGAGTAGTACTAGCCACACAATAGATCCTCCATAAATACTTCTTAATAAATTCACTGGTTAAACCTTGACTAAGGAGGGTGAATCCAGCTGATTGGAACAAAATTAATCCTAGATGCTTTAGCACAGAAGTGATATGATTGACCCTTATTCTACAAACACCTCTTAATTGAAAGATATCCCCAAAACACTATTTTTGAGCTTCCAGGGTTCTGTATCTCTGTGTCATAACCAAAGAACTAGCAATTAATGTCCATACCTTGAAAAATATCCTTCATAGGTATTTTTTAAACCACATGCTTTGTATTTCATTCATCAAGTCCTGACATTTTTACCTCCAAAATGTAGTAAATCTGTATACTTTTTTTTTTTTTTTTTTTTTTTTTTTTTTTTACCACCTCCACTGCCACAACCCTCGTCTAAGCTATCATTATGTCTCACCTGGCCAACTCAATAAGCTTGTTAACTGGTCCTCTTTCCACCATTATCTCCCTTTAACTGTACTTTAAACTGAAGCAAGAATGGTCTTTGAGAAAGTAGGTGAGCTCATATTTCCCATCTAATTCTATCCTTATCTATACCCCTAGAATAAAGGTTTTTTCCAGTTATTTTCTAATACTTCCACAGTGAAGACTGCCTCCATTACCATGCCAGTTTCCTTTGCTCCCACTTTCATCCTTGCTCACCAGTTTCCAGCAATACTGACCTCCTTTCAGCTCCAAGAACAAGCCAAACTCTATCCCATATTTGGACATTTGTCCACTCTGTTCTTTCTTGATGGTCCTTTTGGGAAACCCAAGGATGCTTCATGAAGTCAGCATTTGAGCTGGGAATTGACAGATAGGTAAGATTACTGCAGAGAGGGATGATTCATTTTAAGATTACTACATGTAAATAATTTCCTAACTGCTCTGGGGAAGTGTTCAAATCTTATTTATTTATTTATTTATTTATTTTGAGATGGAGTCTTGCCCTGTCACCCAGGCTAGAGTGCTGTGGTGCGATCTCAGCTCACTACAACCTCCACCTCCCGGTTCAAGCAATTCTCCTGCCTCAGACTCCTGAGTAATGAGGATTACAGGTGCATGCCACCGTGCCTGGCTAATTTTTGTATTTTTAGTAGAGATGGGGTTTCACCGTGTTGGCCAGTCAGTCTAGTCTTGAACTCCTGACCTCAAGTGATCCACCCACCCCCCCCTCCTAAATTACGGGGATTGCAGGCATGAGCCACTGCACTCAGTCATCAAATCATTAATTTGTAACTGGAAGCAGTTCATATTACTATTCACTCTGATTGATCATTTCAAAGTGTCTCATCCTCTTAATAAATGCTCTTTCCTGAATATTGAACCTTATCTACTCTACCAGTACTTTGTTCTTACTGTCACAGTTGAGCATGTAATCAGGCCCAAGTTATTAATATAAATCATTAAAATTTATAGTTAATAATTGCAAATTTATTTCTTTTCAGAAGCTTCATAATAGCATCCAGCCAATTAAACAATGAACCCAATATAGTATAAAATATTCCCTACCTATAGAAGTGATCACATGCTAATAGTTATTAACCTGGGAAGTTATTCCGCTGAGTAAACTGGCATTCTTGGAGAAACATTTCTTCATTAAGATGACCAGGGATGTGTTTAACGTACTGAAATAGTAATTTACAGAGTGGTACCTTATTGGCTTCAGAAATTTGAAACAACTCCCAGAGTGCCTGACACACTCATTTTGTTTTAATCACCTCATATACAAGCAAAACAATCCAGAGCCAAACGTTTGATCAGATTATAGAAGTTTTGCACAACATATTTGACATCCAATTAGTTTTTTTCATAGGTTAATGATAAAATTGGTTTGTATTGTTTGAGTTCACACCAATTAAGAGAAAGCAGGTAAGGCGTGTGAGTGTGTATGTGTTGGGGCGGGAGTGGGTGGAAGGTTGGGGGAACAAGCAGAAAGCCAGTTTAGAGTTTCAAACCCTTTGTAGATAATCCATTGTTTGCATAACCCACATTTAGAACTGACTATAATAAGTAAAACCCTAATTTAATGCAGTGGGTTAGGACTGAGATCATTCATAAGAGAGGAATTTTTGTAGAAAGGAAAGGGCTGCCTTAATGTGCATACATATTGTAAGAGGTGGGTAAAAATTTGAAGACTGGGCCCAGTGTCTCAGGCCTGTAATGCTAGCACTTTGGGAGGCCGAGGTGGACGGATCATGAGGTCAAGAGATCGAGATCATCCTGGCCAACATGGTGAAACCCCGTCTCTACTAAAAACACAAAAATTAGCTGGGCGTGGGGACGGGTGCCTGTTGTCCCAGCTACTTGGGAGGCTGAGGCAGGAGAATCGCTTGAACCTGGGAGGCAGAGGTTACAGTGAGCCGAGATGGCGCCACTGCACTCCAGCCTGGGTGACAGAGTGAGACTCCATCTCAAAAAAAAAAAAAAAAAATTAAGGGTAAATTTCCATCAGAAAGTCAACTGAGACCTCAGAACTGCCCAGTTCCATGCCACCCACCTACCATCACCACCACCACTAGGACTATCACCTGTTCTGATTCAGGGCAGAGGAAGGCAAGAAGGAGAGAGAGAGAGAGAGAGAGAGAGATCAAGAAGGTGATAAGGTGATATAATAAGTAGGTTTCTTGGTGCCAAAGACACAATTGGGTTGATGAACGTGAGTCTTCTTTAGGGCCAGCCCAAGAAGGACAGAAGCTGAAGGACAGGACAGGAAGGCAATGCTTTCACAATCCTAGTGGGAGCAGGAGAATGTCTCTTATACTCCTCCAGCCACACTGTAGTGTGTTTACTAGAATTACAGTTGCCTAGCAAATGAAGTAGTAGGTTATGTACCCATAATCCTGCTCACTCACTGCTTAACAACCCTCCTTGTCAAGTTCATCACAGAGAACCAGAAATTTAACCAAAAGGCTCTGAGAAACCCAGGAAGAGATACAAATCTCTGCAATTAATGCCTAGCCATTTCTTTCATAGGTTCTCAATAGCTGGTTTCATTTTCTTTTGAATACCTGAATTCATTGATAGATTGATAGGTTCATTCATTCATTCATTCTTTTATTCCACATGCACAAGTGCACGTGCACACACACACACACACACATATACATACAGTCACACATTGCTTAATGATGGAGATACATTCTGAGAAATGTGTCATTAGGCAATTTTGTCATTCTGTGAACAACATAGAGTGCACTTACACAAACCTAGATTATATAGCCCTACTACACACCTAGGCTATATGGTACAGCCTGTTGCTCCTAGGCTACAAACCTGTACAACATGTTACTGTACTAGATACTGTAGGCAACTGTAATACAGTGCTAAGTATTTGTGTATCTAAATATATCTAAACATAGAAAATGTATGGTAAAAATATGTTATAATCTTATGACTGTATGTATATGTGTATGTGTGTATATATATGTGTGTATATATACACACATGTTTATATATACATGTGTGTATATACATGTGTGTATATATGTGTGTATATATGTATATGTAGTATACTATATACCATACACACACACACACACACACACACACACACACACATAGCCATCCAGATCAGCCCAGTCAACCCTGGCAATCAATGAGGTGACAGATGTTGCAGCCAGATCACCCTCATATCCTCAATGAAAAAAGTAAGAAAGAAACAGTAATGTCTTTGGGGCTCTACCCAAGCCACTGCAATCAGCATAACAGGTCTTGTTGCCTGCTCAGCCCTGTGGAGCCTGTCCTGGGGTGTCAGCAGAGGGGCTACACTGGGACCTTTTGGAAATGTTTTTCTCTTTAGTCCCAAATTACTTGGAAGCTTTTTGGCTTGTTTAGACTCTTTATAAAAAATAAAAAGGTGATCTCCACGACAAAATGGTGCATGTGTTTTTGAAAACGCTGCAGCAAGCCGTCAAGATGATTTAGCAGATTCAGAAGAGCCTGATAAATTCTTCATAGCAAGTATCAAGGGAGAGGTACCTTTGAGTTTTCAGCCTTATGTTACAGATGCTCTGAATGGTGAGCTTCCAAAGAAACTTTTGGAGTATCTAATATTTCTGAGAAAAGCATTCTGGTTCCCATTTTACAGCAACACAGAGGCAGCCTTAGCAACTAATGGATTTTACATCTGGAAAAGGAGAAAAGAACAAAATATTTGGCCAATGACTAAAATATTTCCACATCATCTAGCCTTCAAAAGATCACCTATGAGACACTTCAGTTTTAGAACTGTAGAAGTTAAATAAAGTAAGTAATTAACTCAAACTCTACTACTTTGGGAATTCTTTTCAATATTCTGCCTAGCATAGATTACGCCAGGGAAAATGTGGAGTTGAATCAGGTGGCTCACATAGGCTTGCCACTGGATCTGCTTTTTGAAAGAGAGAGGGGGAATTAATTTAATTTTAGAAAGGTCTCCCAGGGCTCCAGAAACAGTGGAGTAGAATGGTCTAGCACTTTTGTTCTTTTCTAAAGGATTTTAATGTATTTTCTCTTCTGAGATCCAAAGGGCCCTGAAATGCCCTCTGAAGCCCTTCGTGATCACCCTTTAAATCTTTGTGCTGCTTTTTTCTTCTAGGCTCCCAGAGAATGAAGATCTCAACAGAGTAAGCATGGAACATGATGATTTATATTGATGACTCTCTCTATATCTATCTATCTATCTATCTATCTATCTATCTATCTATCTATCTATCTGTATGTGTGTGTGTATGTTAAGGAGCAAAACTGTATTGAAATAATTTATGTACAATTTTCTAACCATTAGGATTCAGCTGCACTATCAATCCTCATTCAGTGTGACCATTCCTTTTCAGGGTATTATTCATTTTCCTTTCAACAATTTTTTTTGCTATCAAGTAGGAGGGTCCCAGATGGATTACCATCTGGGGACCAGCCCAAGGAGCAGAAAGATAGTCAGGGGAAGACATTTTTGACATTAACAATGTACCTGTGGGGGCTCTTAACCTGTGACTTGAGCCTGAATGAGATCTGATGAACAAGATACACCTCGTGAATGATTTTGAAACAGATTTATGAACTGGTTGAAGTCAACTTGACAATTTATTACATTTGTTCTCATCTTCTATTTTCCTTTCATTTGTCTTTCTCCTTTCTTCTCATAGTTGCTGTAGGAAGCTTACAACCCCTTAATAATAATTATGAATGCTTGCTAAGTGCCAGGCATCATCTTAAGTGTTTTAAACGCACTATATTATTTAATTTTCTAAAAACTCAATGATGTTGGTTCTATTTTTGTTTCCATTTAGCAGATGAGAAAACTGAGGTTTGGTGAACTTAAGCATTTTACTATATTAGTTATCTTTGCTTGGGTTACAAACAAATAATCCCAATATCCCTGGGCTTAAACTAGAGTCTGGCAATTTTTTTAAAAAAGGGCCCAGATAGTAAATATTTTAATCTTTGTAGGCCATACAGTCTGTGTCACAACTACTCAACTCTCCCATTGTGGCACAAAAGTGGCCATATATACTGTGTAAACAGATAAACATGACCATGTACCAAAAAACTTGATTGATAAACACGTAAGGCCGGGCGCGGTGGCTCAAGCCTGTAATCCCAGCACTTTGGGAGGCCGAGACGGGCGGATCACGAGGTCAGGAGATCGAGACCATCCTGGCTAACACGGTGAAACCCCGTCTCTACTAAAAAATACAAAAAAACTAGCCGGGCGAAGTGGCGGGCGCCTGTGGTCCCAGCTACTCGGGAGGCTGAGGCAGGAGAATGGCGTGAACCCGGGAGGCGGAGCTTGCAGTGAGCTGAGATCCGGCCACCGCACTCCAGCCTGGGCGACAGAGCCAGACTCAGTCTCAAAAAAAAAAAAAAAAAAAAAGATAAACACGTAAATGTGAATTTCATGGAACTTTCATGTGCCATGAAATATCGTTCTTCTTTTGATGTGTTTTCAACCTTTTTAAAATGTAAAGGTCATTTTTAGCTCACAGGCTGTACAAAAACAGTTGTGGGCCATATTTATCCTCATTGGCTGTAGTTTGTGGACCCTTAAGTTAAACTCCCATTTATTTCTTGCTTACATTATGTGAAGGCTGCAGTTCAGGTGTAGATCTGCTGGGCTCTTATTCAGTTTGGCTGTGCTTGGCCCCACAACTCTTCTCATTCTGGAATCCAGGCTGAAAGCATAGCCACTATGTGAGGCATGCTATTTTCATAGGACAGGAATAAAAGGGGCAGAGTCAAATTATGCAAGCTCATTGTCTTAGTCTATTCAAGTTGCTCTAACAAAGCTACCATAGACTGGGTGGTTATAAACAACAGAAATTTATTTTTCACAGTTCTGGAGGCTGGGAAGTCCAAGATCAAGGCTCTAGAAGATTCATTGTCTGGCAAGGGACTGTTTTTGGTTCATAGACAGTACCTTCTTGCTGTGTCCTCACATGTTGAAAAGGGTGAATGAACTCCCTTGGGGCCTCTTTTATTAAGGCACTAATCTCATTCATGAAGGCTCTGCCCTCATGACTTAATCACCTCCCAAGGCTCCACCTCTTAGTACCATCATCTTCAGTGTTAGAATTTCAACATATGAATTTTTGGGGGACACATTCTAACCATGGCACCCATTTAAAACTTTCCCTTGCTTATATGTAGCATATGTGATGTCCACTCATATTCCTTTTACCATAGCAGGTTATATGGCCAAGTCCAAAGTCAATGGGACAGGAAGGGAAGACATGTTCAGGGAGGCAGTGTATCATTGAAAACTAGTAAGCTAGTAAACCAATTTGCCACTTGATCTAAGATTGCATGATGGGTCTTGAGGGTTTTGTGCTCTGAAGTCTGTGCTCTTAACCACTTTGCTATGCTGGCTCCACTTTGTTAGGCCTTTGCTTCCCCCACACTCTCTTAACAGTGCTCTTTATTACCTGTTCAGCTTCTATCTGTTTTAGCTTTCCCATCTCCTTTCCTTCTGAGTTGGTCTGAATCTTTACTATGCTGTATGGATTTCTGGGTACTTTCTGTTGTCCTCCAGACCAAGACAGCAGGACTCACTGCATCCCTCAGACCACGAACGCAGCCATCCAGGCTGCCTGGCCACACAGGTCACTATTTTCTCTCTCACTCTCTGCATGAATGATGGAAAGGGCTGTGCATTTCCCTCAGGAAGCCTGCTTGTTTCACTGAAAAAAGACCAACTTCCTGGTAGAGGACACCAGGAATAAACCCCAATTGCTCCCCTGACCTCTGGCCACCACTCCCCTTCTAGGAAACAATAGCTAACATTCGTATGAGGTTTTATAGTTTACAAAGCCCCTTCCCTGTATCATTCCACTTGATCCTCATAACCATATTGAGAGGCAGACAAGATTATTACCATTCTACAGATCAAGAAACTGAGTCTGAGAGAAAGTCCGAAGTTTTCTTGAAGATCATGGAGTTATTTATTTAATTATTTAGTTAGTTAGTAGTGGAGCTGGAACTCAAACCCAGGGCTCTTTCCCCTTACCCAGAAACACACCCTGTCTTTGATGTTTCTTAGTTTCCTCCCTTTGAAGCATTCCTACTACTAGGCAGGATTAGAGTCCTTCCTCCCCTGGGATTGCAAGAACCTTAAAAGGACTGGCAGAAGTGAGATTTAACTCTTTACTGCTCTTTGTGTGAAGATTACATCCGTCATTACTCAAAGGTCACAGTCACTTGAAGGTGGAAAATTGTGATTGCTAGTATGCTGTGGTCCTAAACTCCCTACTTCCTGAACCATTTCATTTTTCAGGATCTGGTTTAATGATACGTCCTATGTGAAGCACTTTTCCATCTCCCCCAAATAGAGGAAGGAGTCATCTTCTCTTCTGTGCCCCCACAGTCCCTGAGCTCCCTTCTCCCATAGACTATCACTCTGCATTGTAATTGTTTATTTGCTAGTACATATCTCCCACTAGGCCCTGAGCTCCCTGTGAGCACAGACTATATCAACCTCACCTTTGTACCCCCTATCATAGCAGTTATCCCTCTGTCTTGCACTTAATCTGGTTGTTTGCCTATCTGCTCTACTGAACTTCATGAGTTCATGCTCATGCCACCTCTTTACTGCTGTACCTACATACTGGGCCAAACATGGTGCCTGGTATGTGGTAGATGCTTAGTAAATGGCCACTGAACTTTAGGATTTGGTTGCTTTCCAATTGGATCCATTCTTCTGAGATAGGGGCCAGTGGAAATTTTCTCTTGTGCTTGTAATCAGACACAGTGGAAACCACCTTCTCCTGCTCCAGTATTTTTAGAAGGTAATCAACTAAGCAAATTCAATGGACAGTTGGAAAGGTGGCACCATTGTTAAACCCGGCTAGTCTCAATCCGAAGGATATGATTAGAGATTGGAGGGGTGGAAGATATTGACTTCAGTTTCAGGGGTCCCACCCAAGCATGTTTCTTCTCCCACACTGCACAGTCCTGTGAGGCCAGCAAGTGAAGCAGTTAGTAAAAGCTGAGAGGAGAGTGGAGAGAAAGAAGAACACCATTTTAATTCCTTTTTTTCCTTACTCGCATGCCAAACATCTGAGCAATATACTATTTAAAACCTTGAAAATTCACAACATAGCATTGGAAAGGTGAAAGAGGAAAGACTCTTTTATCAGCTCACTTCTCAATGATGTTCTCACCCCACAAGCATTTGAGTCCTGAAGCAAAACTCAGCATGATGTGAAAAAGTTCCAATCACTCTTATTTGCAACTTTTCTGGACAATGGAAAACTATTTGCTTGTCTGCGAAAGTCTGTTTTTTTCCTATCTAGACATGAACTCCACTTAAAATTATTAGGAAACTCTTTTAGCCTGCTGAGTGTAATCTATTCAAGCTCATGTTTTTCAGAACTTACTAGAAGCTTTGTGTCTTCTAGTAGACCCTTAATATAATTCAATATGTGACGAACAAAGTCATGTTGTTCAGGCATGGCTAAAGTTAAGAGAGAGCAGCTTTTATCCAATATGGTCAAAAATGCATCTTACAGATGGAAGCTATGACGAAATGCTACTTTAAATAAGCAGCCTCTATATTGTGCAGAAACACCCACATCTACTCCCTCAAATCTCAATGCACTCCACTCACTCTGTATTTTGTCATCATGGGCAGACAGAAAAATTCAAGCCAAGATGCATGATTTAGCAGATGTTTTGCAAAAGGTTCCATTCTTCTGGTCATCAGCACATGTGGAGTTGTCAGGAGCCCTGTAAAGATTTTACAAGCCTTATAAGTCATAGTTTATTGAGCCTGAGATGGAATTTAATATATCATCATGGTTCTGGAAGTTCCCTCCTTTTTGTCTGATATAGTCTATAGCTTTATTTACCTTGAAACCAAAAATGCTGGATATAAAAATGAACAGGCAAAGCCCCCCATTGGTGCCCATGTCATCGCCTTCTGAGTGTGGCTCCTTGTTTACTGCATGATGGCAATACTCTCACTTTCTTTATCAGGACTGCTATCAGCAAGCTGAATCAGCATTTTGGCCAGCTTTTAGTTCATTTTATTTTCCTTTAGAGGAAATGTTTCCCAAAGTTTGTTAATGATCCTAAAGTCTTATAAAATTACCCAGCAATATCATTTTACCACAACTTCATGCAGTGTGAAGTTCCAGTCATGCCAAAAAGAGTTCAGATGCTCCAAGATCTTATAGCATTTATCAAAACTGGCCTAAAAAGCAACATACAAAGCTTTATGCAAAATCAAACATGCCAGGCAACTAGGATGCCTGGCCAACTTAGTACACATATATGTTGGACTTGCTTTGCCGAATTTGAAGTGTACGTGAGCAGATTCATTTGCAACAGTGGGAAGAAAATAGAATAGAAATTGCAGCTGCCATTTGTGGAGCACATGTCTCTAAATAACTATGGAGATAGACTTCCTTGTTTTTAAGTCCTAATTTTACGGATGAGGAACTTTAGGCTTAGAGAGGTGAAATACCAGGCCTAAGATAACACAAGTCTTTGACAGACTAGGACTTGTGTTTCTTGGCTTTTTAGTATGCCACAACTTTACACTTTAGCTATAGGAGGGATGGTCTGGCATAACTTTGGGAACAGTGAGACATTGAAGCCAGACAGACATGGGCTTAAACCCCCTCAGGCAGAAATGTTTTCCATGTCATTTCTTCCACTAGCAATATCCATCTTTCACTTAAAGTTTTTCCTGACCCTTCATTTTCTCTTTTGCCTTCTGTAACTACATGTGTTTCTGCCCTTCTTTGAATCCCTGAAATTATAATTACATTGTTTGTAATACTTTTGATCACAGATTACTGTACTTGAACTATAATAATTTGTTCATTCTTTGATTCTCTCTATAGCTATTATTGAGTTTCTTATATGCAAGACCATGTGCTCAATATTCTGAGGATTCACAGAAAAATACATTTAGGTAGAGCCTACAAGGAGCTTATCTGCTAGTACAAGAGATAAAACATGTCATAAGAACATTAAGTGGTGCTCTTTATTGAATAACTACTACGTGCCTGGTCCCTTGTGAGGCACTTTACGAAAGTACCTTTCCAATTGACTCCTTTCAACAATCCTGTAAGATAGATATTATAAATCTCATTTTCAGGGTGAGGAAACTGAGGTCAAAGGAGGTTAAATGACTTATTCAAGGTCACCCAGCTGCTCAAGTAGAGAAACTGGAATTTAAGGCCAGGTGTGGTTGGCAAGCTCACTGCTTGCTACTTCACTACACTGCCTCTCTATAAAATAGCAGATAGAAAATAAGTGAAAGTGCCAGAAAAGAGGTACAACAAATGTGCTAAAATAAGTGAAAGTGCCAGAAAAGAGGTACAACAAATGTGCTAAGGGAGTTCTGAGGAGGAATGAAGCTCTTATACTGGTCTTTTTTGCACTGTTCCTCTTCTCTTCTCCCTCCGTCCTCTAAACACAGGAACCGGGGACTCGAACATGGAAACTGTCTTTTTTTCACCTCTGTATCCTCAGTGACTGGCCCAGTGTTGTGAGCACATAGCAGGTGTTCAGAGATGTGGGTAGAGATGAATATAGTGACTGTTTGCAGGAAGGCGGGACAATTGGGGCTTGTACCACATCATGTTCCATTCACTCCCCAACTGCAAATTTGCTGGAGAGCTCTACTTGGGCTCCTTCCCTTGTGTGGCCTTGGGTAGGGATACAGTCACAAAGGCAAAGAGGAGATTGAATACACAACATTTCATTGTAGGTTTTGCTATTTTTTCATTAGCTACATTTCTATAATTTGGGAGGGAGATCATAGAAATCTTTATGTATCAATAAAGGTGCTTGAGTAAGACTTTAGGGAAGTCATTTCCTTTTATATTTCTTTTGTGTGATAAATATTGGGCATTCTGTAGTGATTTTGACTTTTTTTTGGGGGGGGGAGGATGAAGTCTCACTCTGTTGCCCAGGCTGGAGTGCAATGGCACGATCTCGGCTCACTGCAACCTCCACCTGCTGGGTTCAAGCAATCCTCGTGCCTCAGCCTCCTAAGCAACTGGGATTACAGGCACATGCCACCATGCCCAGCTAATTTTTGTAATTTTAGTAGAGACGGGGTTTCACCATGTTGCCCAGGCTGGTCTCGAACTCATGACCTCAAGTGATCTGCCTGACTCGGCCTCCCAAAGTGCTGGGATTACAGACATGAGCCACTGCGCCCAGCCGATTTTGACTTTTGAATGCAGTTATGAGGTAATGCAATGTAGTAGGGGTAGTACACCCCTGTGGTTAAACATGTAGGCTTCAGAATCAGGTTGATTTGGGTTTGAATTTTAGCTTTGCCACTTAGCAAGTTTGGGACCTTGGGTAAGTCACTTTACTTCCCTGAACCTCAAGTTGTTTTATCTTTAAAATGGGGTTAATGATAAGAAAAAAGTGTGCAAATTACACATGTGATAAGGGGTTAATATCCAAAATATATAAGAAACTCAAAGAACTCAATAGCAAGAAACCAAATAACCCAATTAAAAAGTGGACAAAACATTTGAATAGGCATTTATCAAAAGGAGACATAGACTACCTAACAGCTATATGAAAAAGTGCTCAACATCACTAATCATCAGGGAAATGCAAATTAAAACCACAGTGAGATATCACCTCACACCTGTTAGAAGAATATCTATCAAAAAGACAAAAGAGGTTAGGTGCAGTGGCTCATGTCTGCAATCCCAGCACGTCAGGAGGTCAAGGCTGGCAGATCCCCTGAGGTAAGGAGTTCAAGACCAGCCTGGTCAACATGGCAAAACTCTGTCTCTACTAAAAATACAAAAATTATCTGGGCATGGTGGCACGTGCCTGTAATTTCAGGTACTCGGGAGGCTGAGGCAGGAGAATCACTTGAACCTGGGACATGGAGGTTGCAGTGAGCCAAGATCGCACCACTGCACTCCAGCCTGGGCAACAGAGTGAGACTCTATCTCAAGAAAAAAAAAAAAAAAAAAAAAGACAAAAAGTAACAAGTGTTGGCAAGGATATGGAGAAAAGGGAACCCTTGCACACTGTTGGTAGAAATGCAAATTAGCACAGCTATTAAGGAAAACAGTATGGAGGATTCTCAAAAAATTAAAAATGGAACTACAATATGATCCAGCAATTTCATTTCTTGATATATATCCAAAGGAAATGAAATCAGCATGTCAAAGAGTTATCTGCACTTTCATGTTTGTTGCAGCACCATTCACAATAGCCAAGATATGGAATCAACCTAAGTGTCCATATATATGTGTGTGTGTTGCGTTTTCTTTATATGTTACATACATGCACACACATATACACACACAATGGAATACTGTTCTTTATATGCTACACACACACACACACACACACACACGCACACACACAAGGGAATACTATTCAGCCTTGGAAAATAAGAAAATCCTGTCCTTTTTGAGAACATGGATGAACCCGAAGAACATTATACTAAGTGAAAAAAGCGAGGCACAGAAAGACAAATACTGCATGATCTCAATTATATGTGAAATCTAAAACCTTCACACTCATAGAAGTAGAAAATAGAATGATGGTTACCACAGGCTGGGGTCTGGGTGTGAGAGAGGGAATGGGGAGATGCTGGTCAAAAGGTACAGAATTTCGGCTAGGAGAAATAAGTGCCAGAGATCTAATATACAGCATGGTGACTATACTTAATAATACTTTATTGTCTACTTGAAATTTGCTAAGAGAGTAAATCTTAAATGTTCTTGTCACCAAAAAATGTTAAGTATATGATATGATGAATATGTTAATTAGCTTGATTTAATCATCCCACAATGCATACGTATATCAAAATATCCCATTATACTCCATAAATATATATAATTTTTATTTACCATTTTAAAAAAGTAAAATATAAAAACAAAAGAATGGAGATGATGATAGTTCTTGTGAAGATTGATTGGAGTGATGCTTGTAAAATGACTAACACATATGAAACTCTCAATGAGTATTAAGGGTTATAATGACAGACCATTTATTGAAAGCAATTTTGACTTATTTTTACTATTTTCTGATAGTATTCAACCAATGTTTATTGCTCATACAGATGCATTCCTTCCTATACCCTTATTGTCAAATATGGTTTTCAAGGAATGCTAATGTAACATATGGAAAACACAATTCATTTCCATAATGGAAATGTGGTGCCAGAAAACACAAAGGAAGAACTTCTTTTATTTCTTTTTTCATTTTTCTTAATTTCTCAACACTGAGAGAAACGGCACTGTGAGAGTTGGGAAGGCCAGATGTACTGTTAAGTGTAAAATATGCAATCTTCTGGCTGGGCGCGGTGGCTCACGCCTGTAATCCCAGCACTTTGGGAGGCTGAGGCGGGTGGATCACCTGAGGTCAGGAGTTCGAGACCAGCCTGGCCAACATGGTGAAACCCCATCTCTACTAAAAATACAAAAATTAGTTGGGTGTAGTGGCACGTGCCTGTAAACCCAGCTACTCGGGAGGCTGAGGCAGAAGAATCGCTTGAACCCTGGAGGTGGAGGTTGCAGTGAGCTGAGATCACACTGTTGCACTCCAGCCTTGGTGACAGAGCCAGACTTCATCTAAAAAAAAATAAATAAAAATTTTAAAAAATAATAAAATAAAATAAAAAAATATATATATATATATGCAATCTTCTTAAAAATTGCAATTGAGAGTGAAAGGGTACACTGCTGATAATTAGGCTGGGAAAACAGAAGTAAGCCACGATTTTTCAAGACGAACCTGGACATATGTGACCCTACATAGAGGTTATGAGCAAACTTTGGAGTCAGACAGACTTGAGTTAATTGAGGATCTGTTTTGCTCTCTTTACGCTGCCTATTCTTTTATGTTTTTGGCATCCTGTAGTATTTTAAGAATACAGGCTCTGAAGTTCAAATAGATTTGGGGTCCAATCTTGCTCCAGCACTTACTGGCTGTGTGAAATTAGACAACTTATTTAACCTCTCTGAGCCTCAGTTTCATCATGGTTAAAATGAATGTAATGATAATACCTCTATCATGGCATTTTAAAGATTGTGGTCAGGAAATATGAAAGACTTTCTAGGTAGGAATAAGTGAGAGACAGATCTGATGCGATTGCACAGTGTGTCCTAGTAGATGAGTGAGAAAAATGACTATCTAGATAAGGTCTGTCCAGGTTATGGAGGGCTTTAAAAGTCAGATAGGATATCTGCACTCAATGTATTAGTAACAGTAGTACTAGCCCCATCTTCAGGACTTTTCTCAAATTTCACCTTCTCAGTGAAGTCTTCCCTGACAACCCCAGTGGTGAACAAAGCAGACAAAAATCCCTGTCCTCATGGAACTTTCAGTCTAGGGTGAGAGTAGAAAGAAAACAGATACGTATAATATTGCAGATTGCCATAGTGTCATGAAGGAAGTGAAGAGGCCGCTGATGGGGACTAATGGTAGTGTTTCAGGGGGATGGAATGGGCTGCTTTATATTAAGTAATCAGGGAAGTCCTTTCTGAGGAGGTGAAACTTCGGCTGAGATCTGAAGATTGAGAAAGAGCCACATGAAGAGAAGGGGAAGGGCATTCCATGGAGAGTAAATACCATATGCAAAGACCCAGAGGCAGGAAGGAAAACAATCAAGAAGAGGCCATTTTGGCTAAAGAGTAGTGAGCTATGAAGATAATAAAAGAGGATGATGTGATAGGAAGTGACAGGGGTGGGGGAAGGGGCAAGTCTTTTAAATAAGGGGTCAGGGAAGGCCTCTCTGAGGATGAGACATTGAATTAAGACCTGAGCAGAGACAAGGAATCAGCCATGCAAAGATCAGGAGACAGAAATTTATAGACAGAAAGAATGGCCACTGCAAAGGCCCCTAGGTGCAACATGCTTGGCCTGTTGAACAGACAGCAAGGAGGCCATTGTGGCTGGAGTAGAGCCAGTGGGTACAGAATTGGGGGGAGATAAAGCTGGACAACTTGGAAGGAGCCTGATTGTACAGAGCCTTTCAAACCACGGTAAAGACATTGGATTTTACTCCAAGTGAGATGGGAAGCATTGGAAGGCCTTTAAGCCAGGGAATATTTCAGCCTCTGTCTCCTCTGGAGCCCTGCAGACCTTACTTTCTATACTGTTCATTGGCTTCCAGTGGGCACTAAGGTATCCTAAGCTATTGTTTGCTGAGTATATCCTATCTTGCAAACTGGACAGAGAGATCCACCTTGAGTCATGGACTGGGGCTTGGGCATTTTAGTATGAAGTGCTCAGCACAGTGACAGAGCTTCAGAGAGAGAGAGAGAGAGAGAGAGTGTGTGTGTGTGTGTGTAGGAACAGGAGGGGTGTAGCTGGGCATGGTGGCTCACGCCTGTAATCCCAGCACTTTGGGAGGCCGAGGCGGGTGGATCACAAGGTCAGGAATTCGAGACCAGCCTGGTCAATCTGGTGAAACCCCATCTCTACTAAAAAAAATACAAAAATTAGCCGGGCATGGTGGCAGGCGCCTGTAGTCCCAGCTACTTGGGAGGCTGAGGCAGGAGAATCGCTTGAACCCGGGAGGCGTAGGTTGCAGTGAGCTGAGATTGTGCCACTGCACTCCAGCCTGGGTGATAGAGCAAGATTCTGTCTCAAAAAAGAAAAAAAAAGGAAGAGGAGGGGTGTGTCTTGATGATGTTGATGAATACACAAGCTAGAAGTACAGCTGGAGAAGATAACATGTACTAATAGCATATTCCACATTTTAAGTGTTTTAGGGGTGATGCCAGGGCAAATTGACAGAAGTGTTTATTGAGTGTATATTTGGGTTGTGACAGCTGGAATAAATTGTGCTGGGACAGAACATTGCAGGCATCTCTATTTAAGGGGTGAAAAAAGCAGTGGCTTCCTTTTTGGATTTTCTAGGTCTAACCTTAATTTTCAAGTACAGCTATATTCAGACCCTGATTGGGTAAGATTTTCCTGGCTTCCTAGTGATAGTGATGTCTCAGAAACAAGTCTCTTTTCCTAAGGTGAACTTTTAAGCAGTACATTTTCACCAGAAAGGCTTGAAGCCTTAATCATAATAATATTAATAGTTAATATTTCAGAGCACTTACTATATGCCAGGGATTGTGCTTTATCTGCATTAATTTATTTAAGCCTCAAAATAATCTTATGGATCAGGTAATCATATTATTAATATTACTATTTTACAGAAAGAAAGCAGATTCTGAGGGGTTGAATCATTTGCTTAAAGATTTCAGCTAGTTACTGGTATAGTGGGATCGGAACACATGTTTGACTGATCCCAGAGCCCCTCTTACCACTTTATGTTGCCTTTAAAGGTTGGTTTCAACATCCACAATCCTCACTTATGTTGCAATCTGATTGGATTTGTTATGGTAGATCTGCTATCTTTCCGTGTTTTCCCTCTCTGGTGGTCTATCTTCTATTTTGCTTTCATTATTAAAATCCCCCAATACAGAAGATTTTAGGGCTCAAACAGATGTCAGCTAATCCAGGCAGAAACAGTGAATAACTGCTCTGGATAAAAATTCATTTGTCATATTTCTTGAACGTAGAAATCATAACCTTACCTAGTTTTATATTCCCCTCAATATAAAGCACAGAATAGTCTTACAGCCTAGATGCTCAATAAATGTTGAATTGACTTGAACTCAATTTCTAAACCCTAAGATATTACATAATTACTCCCATTCCAGCCAGACAGGGCTATTCCAAGTTTCTACATAACATTTTTTTAGGGGAAGAGGGGGTGCAGAGATTGGTTGGGTGGGGTCCATGTGTATGCTTGGGGCAGGTAAAGGGGAATAGCCATAAGTTTTCTAAGTCTTATGCCTGATGCAGGAAGGGAAATATAATCTCTATTTACCACCCACCTCCTTTACTTCATTCAGTAATATGTTGGTTTATGAAAATATGTAGTATTTTCTAAAAAGCAAGGGAGGCAAGAGAGAGCTTGGTAATTTATACTTTGCCAGTTTCATCAGTGCCTTAACATAGCTCCCTATTCAGTCAGTGAAGGAGAACTGTATGTCCTTGTTGGGAATCTGGAGACATGCCAGTGGTTGCAAAGAGCTCAGCAGTTTTGCCTGTGTACTTAGATCTGGACTGACCAGTTTAGCATGTGGATCAGATCAGGGACTAGTAAATGTCATTTTGTTTTGACATTTGTATTGAAATTACGGGAAAGAGGTGCCTGTTTCATGAGAATAAAAAGAAAAGAATGCATTGGAAAAGTTTGAGCTTGATGTATTATTAAAAGAAGCAGCCGGGCACGGTGACTCACGCCTGTAATCCCAGCACTTTGGGAGGCCGAGGTGGGCGATTCATGAGGTCAGGAGATGGAGACCATCCTGGCTAACACAGTGAAAACCCGTCTCTACTAAAAATACAAAAAAATTAGCGGGCGTGGTGGTGGGCGCCTGTAATCCCAGCTACTCGGGAGGCTGAGGCAGGAGAATGGCGTGAACCCGGGAGGCGGAGCTTGCAGTGAGCCGAGATCACGTCACTGCACTCCAGCCTGGGTGAAAGTGCCAGACTCCGTCTCAAAAATAAATAAATAAATAAATAAATAAAAAAGAAGAATATATGATCCATTCAGGCTGAGTTTAAAAACATCTGAAAACTAGAATCATCCTAAATCTGGCAATAGTTTAGTTATATAGTGATGTAAAAGACAGGATATGTACAGGAACCTAATACTAAGGGCAGTTCAGTTTCATATAGAGGTGTTTTTTTGTTTTTTGTTTTTTTTTTTTTCGTGCAGATACAAATCCATTATGTAAAATAGATTTGTTTGCCAAAAAGTCTATTTTTGTCTATAATAACAATGCAGTTACCAATTATTGAGCAGGTTTTATATGTCAGGCATTGTGCTTAAACACTTTGCACGCATTGTCTAATTTAATTCTCACAAAACCCCTATGAAGGAGGTGAAATTATCTACTCGTTACTAATGTGGAAACTGAGAGACTCAGAGTGGTTATGTAACTTGCCCAAGGTCACACATATAATAAGGGGCAGAGCCAGAATTCTGAAGTGAATCCCTGGCCTGAGGGCTCTTAATAAGATTAGAATCAATACCTCTGAGGATAAAGACCTGGTCCAGTTTTTAAAATGTACGGTAAAATAATACATCCAAGGACTCTGTGGTATGAGTGTGTGTGTGTGTGTAATATGCTTTAAGTTCTTTAGTAGAGAAACTAGGTAATTTTCATTGTGTTTCTTAAATAATGATTGCTTAATTGCCTTTAACACTTGCAGCCACTTAGTGGTTAAGTGATGTCTGTTAGAAAATTCTCTTGGCAGTTGCTTTTTGAGAAAGATGATCAAAAGCACACCAAGAATGCCAGTTAATGCCATCATTATTTACTTAGTATAAATTTACAATAACAGGAAAATATGTTCATAGAAATAAAATATCATCTAAAGTATTTAAAGAATTGAAAATGATTCCCATCTTTGTTGTTTGGCCTTACCTTCCTTTACAAAATAAACAAACCTGTTTATCACGTTGTTATAGGAAACAATGACCATGTTTATAAAAAAGAAGGTAAGCTTAGGTAGGAATAATAAATATCATCTTGGATGAAAAGCCTTTGTAAGAGCCTTTTTGATCCTTGAAATATTCTTTTGAAGAAAGGTATGTGGCTTAAGGGTTAACTGATAAATCAGACACCAAGGAACTGTACCTATGGCTACCAACTGCCAAAATAACATCAAAATGGGCAGATAAGTTGTTCTAAAATTAGGTTAACTTAGTTGTTTTCATTTTCTCCTCACATACCGTTTGCTCCAATTAAATCAGTTGATCCTCAGATACACCTTGTGCTTTTGTAACTTAGTGTCTTTCCTCATGCTGTTCTCTTTTCCTAGAATTACATATATCCAAATCCCAACCCATTCTTCCAAATTAGCTCAGATGTCACATCCTCTGTGAAGTGCCTCTGATCCCCTCACAGAAGCAGTATCTTTTGTGTCTCTCCATCTGCACCTTTCTTGCATTAGCAATCTTATAGAATTTTATTTTTATAGTTCTTGAGGCCCCTCTCGCTTTCCACTTTGAAATTTTGTTTTTAATTCATTTATCTTACATCTTCTATTGGTCTCTAAGCTTCTTGCAGTCAAAACCTATTTTCACTCAGCTTTGGGTAGATCTCAAATACCAAGCACAGTGCTTTGAATACAAACGTCACTCAGAAACATCTATTCAGATTTGAGTGCTTACCACGTGCCATATACTAGGCCTACAGGCTGACTAAAACAGTTTCTTCTCTCCAGGTACTCATGGGAAACAGATATATTAACAGACTTTCAATATGATCTAGTAAGTAATAAGGTAGAGTCATGAACAGAATGCATTGAAACCTGGAGAAAAGACTTGACCAAGGAGAAGGCCTAGACTGAAAGATGGGCAGTCTTGGTCAGAAAATTGAATGTATGAATCTATGACTTCAAGGTGAAGCCATTTTGGAAGGTGGCAATATCCAGGATGTGACCCTGAGAACTGTGCAGGTGAAGGAATGTGGGTATAGGATGTGAAATAGCTCTTCCAACTGGACAATGGTGCCAGGAATTGAGGTAGAGAGGATGCCAGTAAGCCAGATACCAGAGTCCTCAGTGAATGAAGGAAAATGTCCAAAAGAGAGGTAGATGATCATCCTGGGAAGGAGTAAAAGATGGCATCTGCAGATGGTGTGAACTTCATGGGCAGTGAGGCTTTTCATGAAGCTGGAGCAATGGCCTGGTAAGGGCAATGGGAAGGCAGGATGGTGCTGGTTCCCTATGCTCCCTGACCCTATCCATCGCAGAATTTGTTGTTTAGAGCTCAAGCAGCTTTAATTGGAGAGAGCTGCATGGTGAAACTCATTGTCTTTGTAAAGAGCCAAGTCTTCTTCATTAGGGCAGGAAAGAGGTGTTCTGTGAAAACACAGAGGGTATAGAGGTGCTTATTTACAAGTTGAATGACCGTAGATAATGCTGATACAATGGGAGAGCTGAAAGTGGACTAGTCCACCTTTATCATTTTAAATTTGAATACTCTGAGGCCCAGTGAAAGGAAGTAACTTTTTTCCTCAGGCTTCCATAACTATGTTTAATTTCTTTTTTTCTAGCAGTTATTTTGATGCATAGATTTCTTAAACACAGATGCTTGAAACACATGAGTGGTCTATAAAGACCTCCAAGGTAGGTTGTGGGCTATTTCATAGTATAGCATTTCTAACATGATAATCCTATGAAAGCATACAAATAAGATGTTTTGACATGAAGAACCTGCATATGAAATTCAATAAACATATGTCACTGATATTTATCACAGTAGCATGTTCTTCCTACACATTTATGGATAATTTCTTTCCCCGGCTCTCCCAGCCCTAATACAATAGTGAGTCTTTTGTATGGTCCTTGAAACTCCACCCACACCACTCTGCTAAAATAGTTCTCACTAAGGTCACCAATGACAATAAAGTCACTAAGTCTAACAAATAATTTTCAGTCCTTATCTTATTCAATCCCTCAGTAGCATTTGATACAGATAATCTTCCCTTCCTTCTTGAAGTACATTTTGCCCTTGCCTTTTATGAAACTGCAGTCCCTTTGTTTTATTTGCCCACTTTTGTATTCCTCCTTTGCAGATTTATCCTCCTTTACTTGATTATTAAGCATTGAAGTTCACCAGGGCACTGTTCTAGATATTTTTACCATCCCACTCCATACTCTTTCTCTGAATGATTTAATCTATTCCCATGGCTTACAATATCTTCATGCTCAGTGTGTCTCTGGAGCATAAATAAAGATTTATATCTCCAACCCAGGTTTCTCCCATGAACCTTAAACCCTTATGTCCAACTCAACATCTCCACTGGGATATCTCAAGGGCATCTGAAATTGAACTGGCCTAAGTGTGAACTTAGATTTCTTCTCTCAGACTTGCTCCTCCTCGTGTTTTGTATCAGAGTACCAAAACAGCTACTTACAGTTGTGTAAGCTAAGAATTTGAGTCATCCTCAATACTTTCCTTCCTCTCAACTTCCACATCAAATCCATCAACATGTCCTGTTGATTTTACCTTGAAAATACCTCTCAAATTCATCCACTTATCTCCATCTTTATTAGTAGCAACTCAGTCAAGCTATTGCAGTAGACTTTCTTTGGTAACAGCTTTACTGAGATTTAATTCAGGTATTATAAAACATAGCCATTTAAGTTGTACAATTCAATGGTTTTTAGTATAGTCATACCTCATTTTATTTGCTTCATTTCATTTTGTAGACTTTGCATTTTTTAAAATAAGTTGAAGTTTTGTGGAAATCCTGCATCAAGCAAGTCTATCAGCAATATTTTTCCTACAGCATGTGCTCACTTCATGTCTCTGTGTTACATTTTGGTAACTATCACAACAGACCAGGTGCAGTTGCTCATGCCTGTAATTCCAGCACTTTGGAAGGCTGTGGCAAGTAGATCACTTAAGGTCAGGAGTTCGGGACTAGCCTGGCCAACATGGTAAAACCCCATCTCTACTAAAAATACAAAAATTAGCCAGGCATGGTGGGAAGCACCTGTAATCCCAGCTACTTGGGAGACTGAGGCAGGAGAATCACTTGAACTCGGGAGGCGGAGGCTTCAGTGAGCTGAGATCATACCGCTGCATTCCAGCCTGGGTGACAGAGTGAGACTCCATCTCAAAAAAAGAAAAAAAAATTATAACAACACTTCATACTTTTTTATTATTGTTATATCTGTTATGAAGATCTGTGGTCAGTGATCTTAGATGTTACTATTTTAATTGTTTTGGGGCACCATAAAAAGTGCCCATATGGGACAACAAACTTAACCAATAAATGTTGTAGGTGTTCTGACTGCTCCACCAACTGGCCATTCTCTCCTCTCTGTCCATCTCCTCAGGGACTCCGTATTTCCTGAGACAGAGCAATATTGAAATTAGCCCAATTAATGACCTTACAATTGCCTTGAAGTGTTCAAGTTAAAGGGAAGAGTCTCAAGTCTCTCACTTTAAGTCAAAATCTAAAAATGATTAAGCTTAGTGAGGAAGGCATGTTGAAAGCCGATACAGGCCAAAAGGAAATGCTTCTTGCATTAGCCAAATTGTGAATGCAAAGGAAAAGTTCTTGAAGGAAATTAAAAGTGCTACTCCCGTGAACGCACAAATGATAAGAAAGCAAGACAGCCTTATTGCTGATATAAAGAAAGTTTTAGTGGTCTGGATAGAAGATCAAACCAGCCACAACACTCCCATAACCTAAAACCTAATCCAGGCCAAGGCCCTAACTCTCTTCAGTTCTATGAAGTCTGAGAGAAGTGAGGAAGCTGCAGAAGAAAAGATGGAAGTTAGCAGACGTTGCTTCATGAAGTTTAAGGAAAGAAGCCATGTCCATAACATAAAAGTACAAAGTAAGCAACAAATGCTGATGTAGAAGCTGGAGCAAGTTATCCAGAAGATCTATCTAAGAAAACTGAGGAAGGTGACTACACTAAACAACAGATTTTCAATATAGATGGAACAGCCTTATATAGAAAGATGTCATCTAAGTCTTTCATAACTAGACAGTAGAAGTCAATGCCTCGTTTCAAAGCTTCAAAGGACAGGCTGACTCTTTTGTTAGAAACTAATGCAGCTGGTGACTTTAAGTTGAAGCCAATGCTCATTTACCATTTCAAAAATTCTGGAGTCCTTAAGAATCACATTAAATCAACTCTACCTGTACTGTATAAATGGAACAATAAAGCATGGATGACAGCACATTTGTTTACAGCATGGTTTACTGATTATTTTAAGTCCACTATTGAGACCTACTGCTCAGAAAAAACAAGATTCCTTTCAAAATATTGTTGTTGTTCATTGACAATACACCCAAGAGCTCTGGTAGAGATGTACAAGAAGATGAATATTGTTTTACTGCCTGCTAACACAACATCCATTCTGTAGCCCATGGATCAAGGGGACATTTTGACTTTCAAGTCTTAAGAAATATATTTTATAAGGCTATATGTAGCTAGTATAGAGTGTGATTCCTGTGATGAATCTGGGTAAAGTAAAAGAAAAACCTCTGGTTTTCCTTATTCACCATTCTAGATACCATTAAGTAAATTTGTGATTCATGGGAGGAAGTTAAAATATTACATTAACTGGAGTTTTGAAGTAGCTGATTCTAATCACTATGGTTGACTGAGAGGGTCAAGAAGTCAGTGGACGAAGTAACTTGAGATGTGGTGGAAATAGCAAAAGAGATGTTGCTGATGCAGCCAAATTAACAATGAATGGAACTTCCTCTGCAGGAACCGTAGCTGTGTCACATGACCCAGTCAAGCCAGTAACTACCAGTCCTCTACCAGCAGAGACGGATATTCCTCTATTCTCAGGTCAGAAGTCCTGCTGGAAGTGCAGTGAGCCTTATTCCTGAAGATGGCCTTGTTCCTATTCTCATCTCCACTGGTGTAAAAGGAGACTATACTGTGGAAGAGAAACCATCACATTTATTTCAGTAATGCAGCAGTTGGAGGATGGTGGCCCTGACCCACCTGTATTTGTTTTAAATGCACATTTGTTGTCAATGCTTAAAATTGTAAATTATATGAACAGGAAGTGCTGGTGTTTTACAACCAAGGGAATGCATGCAGTGGGTCAGTCTGAGATAGTCATTCTTCTACAGTGTCTATCGGATGGAAAGTGTTTGCCAAAGGATGTCTTTAATCACTTTGTGCGACTTTATCAGGATGCTCTGGCAGGGAATATGGTGGGCAACTTGGGACACTCCTTCTTTAGTCAATGTTTCCCTGGCAGTAAAAAACATGGTGGATTCTTTTGTCTTCTTTTTTTTTTTTTTTTTTTTTTTTTGAGATGGAGTCTTGCTCTGTCACCCAGGCTGGAGTGTAGTGGTGTGATCTCGGCTCACTGCAAGGTCCGCCTCCCAGGTTCATGCCATTCTCCTGCCTCAACCTCCCGAGTAGCTGGGACTACAGGTGCCTGCCACCATGCCCGGCTAATTTTTTTTTTTTTTTTTTTTTTTTTTGTATTTTTAGTAGAGACAGGGTTTCACTGTGTTAGCCAGGATGGTCTCGATCTCCTGACCTCGTGATCCACCCGCCTCAGCCTCCCAAAGTGCTGGGATTACAGTCTTGAGCCACCGCACCCGGACACATGGTGGATTCTTATATGTGACATCTACCTACCAGTCATTGCAAGACCTAGTACTCCCAACCCCACCTTACTTCTTTGGGATTCTTATCCAGAAATGGCAAACTCCTAGGGCTAAAGTGTTTCCTATCCATCTGATGTTGAGACTTGGAGCTGAATATCTATTTTATCCATGCCCACTATTCAGTGTCAGATCTCAGAAGCCATTATTTGGAGAGATGGGGCATATCATCATGAATCTTCTTGCAGAGTTCAGAAATTATCAGTATACCTTGTCAGTTCAAGGTTGGTGGTTGATATGGAAGTTTAGAAAACCGGCATAAAAATTCCCAGCAACACATAAAATGAGATGATGAAAGCCATGAACAAGTCCAATGAGCATGTCCTGGCAGGAGGTGCCTGCTTCAATGAAAAGGCAGATTCTTATCTTGTGTATGTGCAGAATGATGATAGAAATGATCAGACCCAGGCTATCAGTATTCACAATCAGCCCAGAAAAGTGACTGGTGCCAGTTTCTTTGTGTTCAGTGGCACTCTGAAATCCTCTTCTGGATACCTTGCCAAGTCCAGTATTATGGAAGATGGCGTTATGGTCCAGATCACTGCAGAGAACATGGATTCCTTGAAGCAGGCACTGAGAGAGATGAAGGACTTCAGCATCACCTGTGGGAAGGCGGATGCAGAGGATCCCCAGGAACACATCCACATCCAATGGGTGGATGATGACAAGAACGTTAGCAAGGGTGTCGTAAGTCCTATAGATGGGAAGTCCATGGAGACTATAACACATGTGAAGATATTCCATGGATCAGAATGTAAAGCAAATGGTAAAGTCATCAGATGGACAGAGGTGTTTTTCCTAGAAAATGATGACCAGCACAATTGCCTCAGTGATCCTGCAGATCACAGTAGATTGACTGAGCATGTTACCAAGGCTTTTTGCCTTGCTCTCTGTCCTCACCTGAAGCTTCTGAAGGAAAATGGAATGACCAAACTGGGACTACATGTGACACTTGATTCAGATCAGGTCGGCTATCAAGCAGGGAGAAATGGCCAGCACCTTCCCTCGCAGTACATGAATGATCTGGACAGCGCCTTGGTGCCAGTGATCCATGGAGGGGCCTGCCAGCTCAGTGAGGGCTCTGTCGTCATGGAACTCATTGTTATTTTTAAAAGTTGCCACAGCCATCTCAACCATCAGCAACTAGCATCCTGATCAGTCAGCTGCAGTCAACATTGAGGCAACACCCTCCACCAGCAAAAAGATTGTAACTCCCTGGAAGATACTGGTTTTTCTTTGCCTGGCTTATTTCACTTAGCATAATATACTTCAATTTCATCCATGTTATCACAAATGACAGAATTTCCTTATTTTTTAAGGCTTTGTGTGTGTGTGTGTGTGTGTGTGTGTGTGTATAAAATCTCACATTTTCTCAATCTATTCATCTGTTGACAGACATTGAGGTTAATTCCATACCTTGGCTATTGTAGATAATGCTGAAATAAGTATAAAAGTGCAGATATCCCATCAACATACTGGTTTCATTTCCTTTAGATATATGCCAAGTAGTGGAATTGCTGAATCATATTGTAGTTCTATTTTTAATTTTTTGAGAAGCCTTCATACTATTTTCCATAATGGCTCTACTAATTTACATTCCCATCAAAGTGTTCAAGGGTTCCCTTTTCTCTATATTCTCACCAACACTTATCTTTTATATTTTTAATAGAAGCCATTCTAACAGGTGTGAAGTGATATATCACTGTGGTTTTAATTTACATTTTCCTGATGATTAGTTATGTTGAGTTTTTTATTTTTTTCATATACCTGTTGGCCATTTTTATATCTTCTTTTGAGAAATGTCTATTTGGGTCCTTCGCCCTACTTCCAATTTGGTTGTTTTCTTGCTATTGAATTCTTTAAGTTTCCTATAAATTTTGGATATAAACCCCTTATCAGATATATGGTTTGCAAATTTTTCTCCCAGTTTGTAGATTGCTACTTTACTCTTTTGATTGTTTCCTTTCTGCACAGAAGCTTTTTAGTTTGACGCAATCCCATTTGTCTATTTTTGCTTTTGTTGTCTATGCTTTTTGGGTAATATAAAAAAAATGCTAAAACCAGCATCAAGAAGCTTTTTCTCTGTTTTCTTCAAGTAGTTTTATGGGTTCAGACCTTAACCTTTATGTTTTTAATTCATTTTGACTTGGTTTTTGTATGTGATGAGATATAAGGGTCCAATTTCATTCTTCTGCATGTGGATATCCAGCTTTCCCAACACCACTTATTGAAGAGACTGTCTCTACCCCATTGTGTGTTCTTGGCACCTTTGTTGAAGATCAACTGACTGTAAATGTGAGGATTGATTTCTGAGCTATCTATTCTACTCCTTTGGTCTATTTGCCTGTTTTTATGCCAGTACTATGCTATTTTGATTATAATAGCTTTTTGGTATATTTTGGAATCAGGTAGTGTGACGCCTCTAGCTTTGCTCTTTTTGTTTGCAATTGCTTTGGGTATTTGGGGTTTTTTTTTGTTTGTGTGGTTTTTATATGAATTTTAGGATTTTTTTTCCTATTTCTTTGAAAAATATTATTTGAATTTTGCTGGAGATTGCATTGAATATGTAGGTTGCTTTGGGCACCAGGGACACTTTAACAGTATTAATTCTTCTGAATCACATATGTGGAATATTTGTCTTTTCTTCTATTTCTTTCATCAGTATTTTTATAGTTTTCAGTAGACAGAAATTTTACCTTGTTTCTTAAATGTATTTCTAAGTTTTTTAATGCTTTTGTAAATGGGGTTATTTTCTTATTTTTCAGGTATTTGTTGTTAATGTATGGAAACACTACTGATTTTTGTATGTTGATTTTGTATCCAGCAATTTTACCAAATTTTTAAATTTGTTCTAATCGTCTTTAGGTGTTCTGTATATAAGAGTGTATTATCTGCAAACCAAGAGAACTGAAGTTTTTGCTTTGCAATTTGGATGCCTTTTCTTTTTCTTTTTTCTTTTTGTTTTGTTTTGTTTTGGTTTTGGTTTTTTTTTTTTCCTAATTGTTCTGGTGAGGACTTCCTATATTATATTGAATAGAATTAAGAGTGGGCATCCTTGTCTTGTTCCTGATCTTAGAGGAAAAGCTTTCAGCTTTTCTTTCTTCCTTCCTGCCTTTCTTTCTTTTTTTTTCTCTTTCTTTCTTTCTTTCTTTCTTTCTTTCTTTCTTTCTTTCTTTCTTTCTTTCTTTCTTTCTTTCTTTTCTTTCTTTCTTTCTTTCTTTCTTTCTTTCTTTCTTTCTTTCTTTCTTTCTTTCTTTCTTTCTTTCTTTCTTTCTTTCTTTCTTCTTCTTCTTTCTCTTCTTCTTCCCCTCCTCCTCCTTCTCCTCCTCCTCCTTCTTCTTCTTTTCTCTTCTCCCTCCCTCCCTCCCTCCCTTCCTTCCTTCCTTTCTTTCCTTCTTTCTTTTTTTGATGGAGTGTTGCTCTTGTTGCCAAGGCTGGAGTGCAATGGCATGGTCTTGGCTCACTGGAACCTCTGTCTCCTGAGTTCAAGTGATTCTCTTGCCTAGCCTTTCAAGTAGCTGGGATTACAGGCATGTACCATCATGCCTGGCTAATTTTGTATTTTTAGTAGAGATGGGGTTTCACCATGTTTACCAGGCTGGTCTCAAACTCCTGACCTCAGGTGATCCACCCGCCTTGGCCTCCAAAAGTGTTGGAATTACAGGCGTGAGCCACTGCGCCTGGCCGCTTTCAGCTTTTCATGGTTAAGTATGATGTTAGCTGTGAAGACTAAAATCCTTAAGATATCATTGAAGTCTCTTAATAGCATTCTGCATTAATTAATTAATTACACACCTAAATGTAAAGTTTCAACTTTGACAAATGGTACAACAAAATACAGTCACACATGGACCATATATGTAGTGGTGGTTTCATAAGATGATAATGAAGGCCGGGCGCGGTGGCTCACGCCTGTAATCCCAGCACTTTGGGAGGCCGAGATGGGCGGATCACGAGGTCAGGAGATCGAGACCATCCTGGCTAACACGGTGAAACCCCGTCTCTACTAAAAAATACAAAAAACTAGCCGGGCGCGGTGGCAGGCGCCTGTAGTCCCAGCTACTCGGGAGGCTGAGGCAGGAGAATGGCGGGAACCCGGGAGGCGGAGCTTGCAGCGAGCTGAGATCCGGCCACAGCACTCCAGCCTGGGAGACAGAGCGAGACTCCACCTCAAAAAATAAAAAAATAAAAATAAAAATAAAAATAAAAAATAAAAAAAGATAATGAAGCTGAAAAATTCCTGTAGTCTAGTGATAGCTTAGCTGTCATATTGTTATAGCACAATGCATTACATTTTTTTATGTTTAGAAATGTTTAGATACACAAATACCATTGTGTTACAACTGCCTACAGTATTCAGTGCAGTAACATGATGTACCGGTTCGTAGCCTAGGAGTCACACCATATACCATCTAGGTTTCCCTAAGGACACTCTGTGATATTCACACAATGACAAAAACTGCCTAATGATGCATTTTTCAGAAGTTACTCCTGTCCTTAAGCAATGCATGACTGTGTATTATGAGAGTCTGAAAGTCTATAACAGATCAGTTTGACCCAGCCACAGGTCTTCTGCATGTGCTGTTTCTTTACCAGTAAGGAATGTGTTTATTTTGTTCACTATTGGATCCTCAGTTAAAACATTTATTTTTATTTATTTATTTATTTTAGCTAGATCAAGACTCTAGATTCTAGTTTGCCTCTAAGTTTAATGCATTGTGAAGAACAAGGAAATTAACACTGGTTAGTTATCATATATTATGCAAAAGTAAACTGCCAAAAGTTAAGAGAGTCCATGTCTAACCATTGAGTCACAGGCATCTTGTAAAAGAATAAGTACTACAACCTAAGTCACAATAACAAAAGTTTGTCAAGGAAAAAATCAATTCCATATTTCATCCACATCTTAGGCACTTGGAGTCAAATGTTAAAAATAAACACGCATACCAGACTTCCAATCAAAGTATTTGGATTGGCTCTTGTTTAAGACTTGTATGAGAGGCATTCCTTTATTCTGGGACTCACTGAACCTTTCATGGTCAAACATATCTAGTAAATACACTCTACACTTTGCTTTCTAACAGTCTGACACATTTTATGATGTCTCAGATGGTCAGTTTAAGTTGCTTTTTGTAACTGCCGCTATTTACATGCACAAAAATAAAAATACAGGCCAGCCATATTTTGCCTATTATGTAACGTAGACATATTTTTGCTCTTTACGTTAAATAGTATATATACACACACATATACATATATACACATACATATATACACACACATACACACACACACCTATAAATGTATCTGAAGATATATATATGTATATGTGTGTCTATATACATACATGTATATATCTCTCTCTGAAGACCTGTGATATGGAATGCAAGAGAGAATATTTAGAGAGCTGTAGACTGTGTTAACTGAGTATAACCACAACATCTTAAAAAAGGAATATTTCCTCAGAAAACTCTGAAATCATAAAGGAAAGGATAACAACAACAACATTTACTTAAGAAAATCTTTGTACAGTTTAAGCTTTCAGAAACTTGTATGCTTTTGGCTAGGCTCAGGATTATGTTTGGGAGGTTATTTTTGTTTTGTTTTCTTGGAACTTACTGGCTTTTCCTGGTTAGATCTTCTGGATATAGTTCTCAGACACTTCACAGAGAACTAGATGAACAGCCATGTTGAATATATAAGATATGAGGGAACAGATTTATCAGAACAGAGTTTCACAACAAGACAAAATATTTAAGGATCATAATACTTTACTTCATAGGTTAGTTGAACTTTTCTTTTATACATACAATTCCTAGTGAGAAAATATTGTAAAATATCCTGGTGAAGAAAAAATTTTATAAGTCAATAATTTTTGAGCAGAAAAATGGATTCCATTGCTACTTATTTTAATTTTAGTGTTTTCGACAGAAGGAGGCAAGAAAGAGTAGAAAATGAACTTTTCCCTGACAATTTAAAAATAGTTGATCATGAAACTGAATTGTAATTCATTTGAAATAACTGAATATAAAACTGGATTTTAAAATTCCCGAATAACAAACATGTAACATGAAAAATCTTTAAATTTCAAGTTAGAGTACATCTGGAAACTCAACATGTAGAAGACAAATGCCTTTTTTTTGTCCAGAAGTTATTTACTACCTTTTGTTTTAAAGAGCAGGAGAAGTCTCTAGAGACCTTTTCATTAGCCAATCAGGAAATTTGGACTTGAAGAGTTTAATAACAAGTCATAGATCACAAAACTAGTTATTGGCAGACTTTGAATTTGAACTCATGTCTCTTCACTATCATTTTGCCTCCTTGAGACAAGATTCTATCATGGGTAAGGATAATGTGTACACAAAGACATATATTCTTAAAACATATATTCTCTATTTCTTTTATGATTTTAAAAGTAATCATTATAAAAATATTCAAACAACAGCCAGTGCAGAAAGCAGAGTGAATTTGGGCCTTCCATTCCAGTCAAAGGATCAGCATTTCACATAGGTAAAAAGGAAGACAAGTCAGCTTAGTGTAGCTTAGAGCTTAAAGCTGAGAAAAGTCTAATTTTTTGAACTTATTCTTCCTTCCCATACCATAGGAAAGCATTCATTCAAAGTCTGTCATTACTGCAGGCCCAAATTTAGAAAGTTATGACTGTGATATTGCTACTCTTGAAGGAAGATATCTCACAGAGCAGTTTTGCAAAATGTTGTGAAATTGAGTGCTATGGAAACAGGACAGCACCCAATTCCCCTTTGGAACACATGAGGTAATCATTTGAATTATACCTTTGCAAAGGCATGTTAGAATGCATTTTTTTTAGATCGCTGTTTGAAACGGTGATTAACATGACCCTTTTGGGGAGATTGGATCTGCTTGTCAGCTGCGTGGAAACACAACAGGCTGTAAAAGAGGGTTTATTATCAACTAATATAACTGAAAAGGCATGGTACATGCAAAAAGAGGAAGATAGATTTTGTTCTCTCTTGGTGTGTCTCAGATATTTATTAATCGAGATGGTATTTGCAGTGGCAAATCCCATTTCCCCTTTCACATTCCCTCTGGCTGGCATATGATGATAGCATTAGAGCTGATGCCACTTGGCTGATCATGCATTGCTGATCACCATTCAAGGCAACCGGAAGAGACAAAAGAAAAAGCCTTATCAGTCCCCAGAGTACTAATGTGAGGAGAAAATTGCTCATTTGAAACGTTTTAAAATTTCATTTCATTTCTAAACAGTAACAAACTGTATTACTACTCTCTTTTATTTTTATATGTTGTCAGATGGGATGCAGGCCATTATTTATGAACCACTTGCAAAGCTGCTCCTCCCATCTCTCCACCTCCCCTCCCACTGCTAGCTTCCAGTTCCCATCCTAAGTACCACACTATCTTATTTAGCATTCTTCCCTTTGTTCTACTCTATGCTTCTAGGTTAAATATGATAGAATTATGTGAGATTAATCACATTTGTAACATCAGGTGCCACAAAAAAAGAAAAGAAACAAAAATCCTATTTATAAATAGCTTTTGCATTCTGTGGGTTCCTCATGGTTTTACTAAACACTTTATTGCTTCATGTTTAGAATTCACTTGACTTCATTTAGAATTCATTGCTTTATATAATAAGGTGCTATATAAAAGATGCAATTAGACATTTTTCCCATTACTAGTTTCACTGTTTAAAGAGAGATAAAACACGTGGAAGGATGTGAGTCAGGACAGACTCTGGACCCACTTCCTCATTGATTGGAGTTTCTGATTAAGAATCATAAAAGTGGCCGGCGCGGTGGCTCAAGCCTGTAATCCCAGCACTTTGGGAGACCGAGGCGGGCAGATCACAAGGTCAGGAGATCGAGACCATCCTGGCTAACACGGTGAAACCCCATCTCTACTAAAAATACAAAATATTAGCTGGGAGTGGTGGCGGGCTCCTGTAGTCCCAGCTACTTGGGAGGCTGAGGCAGGAGAATGGCTTGAACCCGGGAGGCGGAGCCTGCAGTGAGCCGAGACTGCATCACTGCACTCTAGACTGGGTGACAGAGCGAGACTCCGTTTCCAAAAAAAAAAAAAAAAAAACCCAAAATCATAAAAGTACTACGTCTTAAGAAAGTCCTGGAAAGGTCTCTAATTGCTGTGAGGGTTCAATAAGTTCATGAGAAAATGAGAAAATCTCTAGTGTACAGTTTCAGCTTGGGTACTTTGCTTATTTTTATGCAATAATTACATCATAGACTCATTTGAACTATTATTGAATTAAGTCAAGATAAGAAGGAAATCTAAATATGAAACTGGGACTCAGAAAATACCACCTGTTCTTCTAGGCAATGGAGCAGAGCAGTAAACAAAATGGACAACAATCTCTTTGCTCTCACAGAGTTAGCATTCTTGTGAAAAAATACTAATTGGATGGACTTTATCATATAAATATAAGCAGGAGGCTGATGTTATTATATCTGCTTTTGCAATGAGAAAACATGCGAGGTCAGTTTGTGCATAGTCCTCTAAAGACATTTAGTCCATCACTATCACGAGGACTCGACAGCTAATGTAAATGATTTGGAATAAGTGTGTTTATAAGACCCATACATCATGTCACATAATTCAGTTGCAAAAGATGTGGGAGGCGTCAGTCAATGACAAGTGGTATACATTTATGCCAGTTTTATTTTCTCCTATAGGTTTGGTCCAAGTGACTGCTCATGAACATACGGGATCTGGCTAAAGAATTGTTATTTTCTGTATACGTTCAGTATCAAAGTACACAATTTGAAGTTTTTTTCTAAATCTTTTTACTTCTGCCTTACACAGTCCTGAAGAAAGAATGGTGTCTTTCTTGGATGTCTATCCACCTGACGAGACATGGTGCAATGGAAAGAATACAGTCTTAATACAAGGCTGGGCGCGGTGGCTCATGCCTGTAATCCTAGCACTCTGGGAAGCTTAGGAGGGTAGATCACCAGAGGTCAGGAGTTCGAGACCAGCCTGGCCAATGTGGTGAAATCCCATCTCTATTAAAAATACAAAATTAGCCAGGCGTGGTGGCTCGCACCTGTAATCCCAACTACTTGGGAGGCTGAGGTGGGAGAATCACTTGAACCCAAGAGGCACAGGTTTCAGTGAGCCGAGATCCTGCCACTGCACTCCAGCCTGGGTGACAGAGTGAGACTCCATTAAAAAAAAAAATCAAAAGATGAAAGTTACAGCTCTGGTGTTTTTCACAAACTATCTAAGTAAACTTGGACTATTTCTTATCTGGACCTCAATTTCTGCACCTATACAATGAAGGGCTTGGCAGATTGTCCTTAATAGCCGTTTCCACTAATATATTTCATGATTCTATGACTTGATGAGTAAGGGTCGTATAGAAGATTCTTCCTTGATCACAAATATAAAGTTTAATTTCTCACTTCAAATCATATTTTTTTTCTTGGAATTGATTTAACCACTTTCTTCAAAGCCAAAAAGACATATAGGCAATTTAGAAGAGCTATTTCATTTGATTGTCAAATTTTCAAGTAAAATAAAACAATTTTAAAAAATAACAAATCGATAGTATTTTATTTTATTTTATTATGTTCCAGAGTACATGCATAGGATGTGCAGGTTTATTATATAGGTAAACGTGTACCATGGTGGTTTGCTGCACCTATCAACCCATCACCTGGGTATTAAGCCCTGCATGCATTAGCTATTTGTCCTGATGTGATGCTCTCCCTCCCTCCACCCCTCTGAGAGGCACCAGTGTGTTGTTCCCCTCCCTGTGTCCGTGTGTTCTCAATGTTCAGCTCCCATTTATGAATGAGAACATGCAGTGTTTGAGACCGGCCTGGCCAACATGGCAAAACCGCATCTCTACTAAAAATACAAAAAATTTGCTGGGCGTGAGTGGTGCACGCCTGTAGTCCCAGCTACTCAGGAGGCTGAGGCAGGAGAATCGCTTGAACCTGGGGGGCAGAGGTTGCAGTGAGCCAAGATCACACCATTGCACGACTCTGGGAGACAGAGCACGACTCTGTCTCAAAAAAAAAAAAAAAAAAAAAGAAAGAAAGAAAAGAAACTATCATCAGAGCAAACAGTCAACCTATAGCATGGGAGAAAATTTTTACAATCTACCCATCTGACAAAGGTCTAATATCCAGAGTCTATAAGCAACTTAAACCCGTCTGACAAAGGTCTAATATCCAGAATCTTCAAGGAACTTAAAGAAATTTACAAGAAAAAAACAAACAATCCCATCAAAAAAGTGGGCAAAGGATATGAACAGACAGTTCTCAAAAGAAGACATTTATGTGGCCAACAAACATATGAAAAAGGCTCAATATCACTTATTAGAGAAATGCAAATCAAAACAACGATAAGATACCATCTCACGCCAGTCAGAATGGCGATTATTAAAAAGTCAAATAGCCGGGCGCGGTGGCTCAAGCCTGTAATCCCAGCACTTTGGGAGGCCGAGACGGGCGGATCACGAGGTCAGAAGATCGAGACCATCCTGGCGAACACGGTGAAACCCCGTCTCTACTAAAAAATACAAAAGACTAGCCGGGCGAGATGGCGGGCGCCTGTAGTCCCAGTTACTTGGGAGGCTGAGGCAGGAGAATGGCGTAAACCCGGGAGGCAGAGCTTGCAGTGAGCTGAGATCCAGCCACTGCACTCCAGCCCGGGCGACAGAGCGAGACTCTGTCTCAAAAAAAAAAAAAAAAAAAAAAAAAAAAAAAAGTCAAATAAAGAATTTCATGTATAAGGTGGGAGTTCATTTCTAATCACTCTTCCACTCTTACATATGTTTGCAAACTTTACCATAGAAGACGTTTTTTGAATTTAGTGGAAAGGAGTCAATGATGCAGTGTATCGAAAATGGTTATCTATTTGCTTTCACATCAAACTATTTTGGGAAGATTAATAATGAGTAATAATCACCTGTTCATGGCACTTTGACCTCATTCACAGTATATCACTTATTGAGTGACATCAATGTCTGCAGCAATGTGCTAAACTCCTCACAAACCTCAAGTCACTTATAGCACTGAGATTTAGATATTATTGTGCCTATATTTGCAAATGAGTAAACTGAGAAACAAATAAGTAAGTTGATAAAGGTGACATATACAGTAAGTGGCAGAGCCTGGATTCAAGCCTAGGCCTCTCTGACTGCAAATGTCTAGTGCTTTTATGTATATACTATACTACCTCATTTGATACCCACACCAATCATGTAAGATAGGTAAGGCATTATAAACCTCACTTTATTGATGAGAAAACAAAATCTAAGGGTTTATGTGACTGACTTACTTTGAAACACAATGCTAGTAAGTAGTGGAGCAGGGACTGGAGCCTGATGACCAATATCTAAACAAGTATAAGATTATATTAAGCAAAGGCCAGGCACAGTGGCTCACGCCTGTAATCCCAGCACTTTGGGAGGTCGAGGCAGGTGGATCACTAGGTCAGGAGTTCAAGACCAGCCTGGTCAAGATGGTGAAACCCAGTCTCTACTAAAAGCACACACACACAAAAAAATTGCCGGGCATGGTGGCACGTGCCTGTAATCCCAGCTACTTTGGAGGCTGAGGCAGGAGAATCACTTGAACCTGGGCAGCAGAGGTTGTAGTGAGCTGAGATCGCGTCACTGCACTCCAGCCTAGGCGACAGTGTGAGCTTCCGTCTCAAAAAAAAAAAAAAAAAAAAAGATTATATTAAGCCAACATTTGCGAGACCAATTTAAGTATTCTGCCTATTCATGATATCAGTCATGTGACCATTTTAGGTTTTGGAGCAGTAGTTACGAAAAAATAGATTTAGGCTTAAATGTAATTGATAGAAGACATAAAAACAATGTGTGTTATAACCATTCTATCAACCAAGAAGTTTTCATGGAACATCTACTTTATGCACAGCATTCTCCCACAATCCATGTGAGCATAGAAAAATATATAACAGGCCAGGTGCAGTGGCTCACACCTATAATCCCAGCACTTTGGGAGGCTGAGGTGGGAGGATTGCTTGAGGCCAGGAGTTCAACTCCAGCCTGTGCAACAAAGAGAGACCCCCCCTGTGCTCCAATAATAATAATAATAATAATAATAATAATAACTGGGTGTGGTGGTGCGTGCCTGTAGTCCCAGCTACTGAGGTGGGAAGATCAACTGAGCTCAGGAATTCAAGGCTGCTGTGAGCCATTATTGCACCTCTGTAATTCAGCCTGGACAATGAAGTGACTCCTTCTCTCAAAAAAAAAAAAAAAAAATGATATAACACAGTACCTATCTTCAAAGAGTTGGGAAGACAGAACTAAATGAAACCATTGCAGAAGAAATAAACACTAAGCAATAATGTGCAGGATGGAAACCAAAAAGAAATTAGAAGAAAGAATGTTCAATACAGGCCGGGTGCGGTGGCTCACACCTGTAATCCCAGCACTTTAGGAGCCTGAGGCGGGCAGATAACGAGGTCAGGAGTTTGAGACCAGCCTGACCAACATGGTGAAAACCCGTCTCTACTAAAAATACAAAAATTAGCCAGGTGTGGTGGCGCACACCTGTAATCCCAGTTACTCAGGAGGCTGAGGCAGGAGAATCACTTGAACCTGGGTGGCGGAGGTTGCAGTGAGCCAAAATTGTGCCACTGCACTCCAGCCTGGGTGACAGAGTGAGACTCGTCTATTTAAAAAAAAAAACGTTCAATATGAGCTGGAGAGGACTGTATGAATGGAGACTTGAGTTTGGCTCTCAAGGCAAATAGGAATTTGTTAGATTGGCTAAGTTGCAGGAGCAAATTTAGAGGTAGGAATGAGCTAGATGTTGCTGGGGACAGTGACTAGGTAATGGGTGGAAAAAGGGTTTCATTTTAAGTGCCAACTCTAGTCATTTTTTTGGTGTTGTCTGGGGCATCATATTGGGAAGTATTCAGAGACTCAGCAGGTAAGTGTCATATGAATGATTATTCATGTCTATGATGATTGTGGGAGGGAGGTAATAAGAACATGAGGTCAACCTTTTGCCATCCTGGCCCAGAACAAACTGGCTAGGGCAGAGAGTTTTCTTGGCAGTACAGCAGGAGGTAATGTTGAAAAGAAAGGTTGGGAGTAGATTGTGGATGGTCTAGGAATGCTGTGCTTATTAGCTACATGTGCCTATTTAAACACTTGAAATGTGGCTGCTGCAAATTGAGATGGGCTGGCAGTGTGAAATACATACCAGATTTCTAAGACTTTATCTCCTCCACAAAAAATATAAAATATCTTATTAATAATTTTTATATTGATTATATGTGAAACTAGTAATATTTTGTCTATAGATTAGTTCATAAATTAAGGATTTTTAAATATAAACTATGGTTGTGTAAAATGTTAACGTGGGAAAGCTGGGTGAAGGGTGTATGAAAACTCTATGAACTACTTTTGTGACTTTTTTGTAAGTCAGCAATTATTTCAAAATAAAATGTCAAAAAATATTAACGCATCACTTCTAAAACTTTGTGATTACTCCATTTCTATCAGGGATACCAAAATTCTCTCAGTCTTTCAGGTGAGAAACCATGAAACAGAGATTCTACTTTCTTCACCACTCTCTATATCCAGAAAATAACAAAGACCTGTTGGTATTTCCATCTAAATGTCTCTTGTATCTTTTGTCTCCAGCCCCATAGCCATGACCTTAGTCCAGAACCTCCCTCCTGGACTTTTGTAATGTGTTCTTCCTCCTGGTCACCTTCCAGGCCACAGCCAGACTAAATTCCCCAAAAAAACAATCTCACATTCCTACTCAAGGACCTACAACGGCTTCCGAGAATGAAGCACAAACTCCTTAGCTTGGATTTCTAGACCAGCTCTGTATATAGTTTAAAATTTTCTACCAGCCATATTTTAAATAGTAAAATGAAACAGATGAAATTAATGTTAACAATATATTTCACATTCTTTTTAAAATGCTATGTTTTCAAAATCTGGTGTGTATTTTGCGTTTAGAGCGTATCTCAATTTGGACTATCCACATTTCAAATGTTCAATAGCCACACACAGCTAGTGACCACTGTTATTTTGGACAGTGTAGGTTTTTGGTCCAGAGTAAGAGCCCACATTGCGTTTGGTTGTCATGTCTCCTTGGTCTCCAATCTGGAACAGATAAATTTACTTCTGAATTAACTGAGGTATTAAGTCTTGGTGCTTAGAGGTAGTTACAGACAAGACCTTGAAGTGCAGGTAAAACTGGTCTGAAACTCTTGGGGTCAAGTGATCCTCCAGAGTAACTGTGGTTACAAGTGCCAGGCCCAGCTAGCGACTGAATTTAACATTAATAAAATCAGACTTTTTTTCACTTGAAATAATGTTTTAAAACAGTTGACAGAAATGAACAAATTTGTAGTTACAAATATTTTCTCCACTACTTCTCTGCCTTTTCTTGACACTTTCACCATTCCCTCCTTTCTTCTGTCTTCTGGGTCCCCTCCCTTCCTTTTGGCTTTAGGTTGACTATTGGACAATTTGTTCAAAATTTATTAAACATCTACTGTTGATTATCTTGTTTATTGTTTAGTTCTTTAGTAATGATCATAACAGTGAACAAAGTATCTTTTTTTTTTTGGACAGAGTCTCACTCTGTCTCCTAGGCTTGGCACAGTCTTGACTGACTACAACCTCTGCCTCCTGGGTTCAAGTGATTCTCCTGCCTCAGCCTCCCAAGTAGCTGGGACTACAAGAATGCACCACCACGCCCAGCTAAGTTTTGTATTTTTAGCAGAGATGAGGTTTCACCATGTTGCCCAGGCTGGTCTCGAACTCCTGAGCTCAGGTGACCCTCCCACCTCGGCCTCCCAAAGTGCTGGGATTACAGGAGTGAGCCACTGAACTCGGCCCAAAATATCTTAATTCGCTCATATTTTAGTTAAATGTTTACTAGGAAATTAAGTCAAGATATATGAATGTTTTGGTTTATGCAAACTCAATGAAAGATGTTGCTATCATTTGATTTATATTTGTATTACAAAGATTTATAGAAAGTACTGTTGAGATTCTTAAATACCCATATTTATCTTGCCTGAATTATACATAACTGTAAGTGTGTTAAAATACCTCAAGCACTAGAATTAATTTAAATGTCAGATTCTAATTGACAGGAACGATTTAGTGAAATTTCTTTATACTACTTCCCCCCCCGCCCCCACCAGGGGAAGAAGCTTGACTTTATTCTGACCTTTATTTACCCTTGTTTCTTTAAAAAAAAAAAAAAAGTTTAATGAGAAAGACTTGGTGTCAGTTAACAAAAAAATGACTTCAGATTTAAATTCTTTTACCAATGGAATAAATGAACAAAGTTTGCAATTGAAAAGGCAGTTTACACCTTTTGTTGTTTGGGTTCGTAGAAATCCTATTATGCTTCATGCATAGCTCTGAAGAATGTGCAAACAAGTATTAGATCAATGACATTTCTTTGTAGTTTCTTTTATCAACATATTTAAAACTGAATATTCAAACCTTCATTCATATTTTAGATGCCTGTCTCATCAGTACACTTTATACCTGAGTATATTTCATTGCTATAGAATATTTTTACCGCTAAGATCCTAAATGCATTGAAAGATCCTAAATAGTAGAAGGTCAACAGTGTTCTGCAAAGGTGTTTGCAATTAAGCAGCCACTCCACTCACTGGTGGCTTTGAAATTAGTATTTGAAATTATAGTCTGTTATCTACCATCAATGATGATAGCATTCAAAGGAATTCATAGAAAGACATTCCACAAAAGCAGTTTATTTTAGTTTGGGGAGTAAAAACACATGAAAAAGCTTTATCGAATGTGATCAGATCATTTGAAAATAAAGCTGAGTTTCCAAAAATTTTCACAATCTAGAGGAAAGGTGTCTCCCAGACCTCTGCAATATATACCTACTTTCTGCCTAACTTCTCTTTCATTAGTCTTTTTGATTCTGAGGAAATGCCCTGCATATGTATTGACAGTTCATCCTTGACCATTTTAACCACAATCTTTCATGGTGTAGAAATCCTAGAATGCACTTTTACAAGTAGGTCTAAGACAACCAATCTGTTTAGAAGCTCGATCCCAAAATTTGTACAGATAAGGCATTTTAGACAAAATTATAGAATATTTTAAACTAAGCACTAGGTGACAATATACGTTAATTTTTTTTAAAGCTTCCTCTTTGAGTATAAACCATATACATTATCTATTAAATGAGACTAAAGTTGTGTAAACCTTAGGTTTTATTACAATTCATTTGCATTTCAAATTGATGTTTTCCTTTGAAGTAGAAAACAAACTTCTGAGAAGTTTTCTAACAGACGTTTCTATTTTTCTCAACTCTAAAATTCCAGATTAATAAACTCTACTACTAATTGTAGTATATTTTATTGTGCAAAATGCAATATAAACACATGATGTAAAGTAATAAAAAGCATAAGGCAACTTTAAAATATTTTGAAGGTAGTGATCATTGGGTAAGATCAGGTGCTTTAAAGTCACATTAGAAAGCTTTCTCAGGAGTAAATACACAAATAAAATATTAAGTTAGTTGATGAATAAGCTGAATTGAAAAAAGCTAAGATAAAATATATAAAATATATGTTTAAGTATTGCCTATAGGGTTATTTGAGTTAGAATGATTATACACATTCAATGTGAAACGATAAAATTATATTGCAACATAATTACATTTAACTATTGGTAGTTTTTTAACTCTGGGAAAGAAATTGCATTCCCAGCTGTTTCTCAACTCCTGTAATTTAAATAAGTAAACCTTTTGTTCTTAAAACTTACTTAGTTCCTTCTAATTCTGTTGATGGACATCCATTTCTACTGCCTTATTTTATGTTAATATCTAACAAAAGAATGCTGTTAGCCTCCTGCCAGTAAAAGCCCACCTCCTTTGTTGGAAGGGCAGAGAGGAGGGGGATTCTTTTTTAGCCTTTTACTTTACAGAAGACTTTAAACTTCCTCTCTCCACATCTAGTCAGGAAGAGCATTTCTACTTGAGCTAAAAATTCCTAGGAAAAGGCTATAGCCCCCAAGTGTGGAAGGTGGTTCTTAGCTGTCAATTCCCTTTTGTTATTCGCTCAAATGGAATTATGAAATGTTCGTGGCTTTGTAGGGCAGAACACATTTCTCCCGAGCAAATGCAAATGCATTAGGTGTGCCCAGGTAATTTGAAGTGCTCATGCTGGCAGCTTTTCTGCATGAGTAAAGCTGTTTAATTAATGCATTTTCCCCTTCCTTCTGATTAGTTGATTCTGATTTTCTTTGAATAAATTAAACTCTCTGTAATATGCTTCCTATAGCTTCTTGGGCTACCCAAGCCCTGATACCTCCCACCAGGAGGGCAGATGCAAAGAAATGAAATTATTCCTCTGCATATTTCTCACAGAGATTTTTCTCCTGTACAAAAGACTGATTTTCCTTGTAATATAGCTCAGGCGAGTGATGTGTTTAAAGAAGATCTTTGAGTTTCTGTTGATGTTGCTCGTTGGTAATTGTCCTTCCAACTTGAATTATGGAAATGGGTCGCAGATCCATTTAGTTTTGCTTTATTGAGATTTGGGGAGTAAACATTCAGCGAGGTTGGAGAGAAGTGGCATAAACACCTTCCCTAATAATAGTGCTCATATTAACTGCCACTGCTTACCACAAGTGCCAGCATCTACAGATGGCATGGGAAGTTAACATGTTTTTCCCAGGGTGCCACAGGTTTCTAAAGGAAACCTTTGATTTGTGAAAAGAATTTCTTTGCATCAAAAAGGCAGAGTAGTGTAGTAGAAAGAAGGCTGGGAATGGAGTCAGGAAGAACTGTGTTTAAGCTCTAACTTTGCCACTAGCCAGTTTCTGTAAAGTCAAGATCTTGCAGCAATCTCTTAAGTGGGACCCTCCCAGCCTGTATAGCTTCATTATTTTTACGCATGAGGCATCTTAACAAGGGTTGAGATAAGGTCCCAAACTGTGGTCCCATTTTAAGTTTTGACTTCCAGACCAAAACAGAAATCCCTAAACATAATTTTCTTGTTCCTCTCCAACCTCCACAACCTGGTCTCATTCCACTTGGACACACTGCAGAGGTAATGCAACCATGTTCATGAGAAAATTCTTATATTGTTTTGAGACAAGGTCTTGCTCTGTCACCCAGGCTGGAGTGCAGTGGCACAATCATGACTCACTGCAGCCTCTAACTCCTGGCCTCAAATGATCCTCCCACCTCAACCTCCCAAATAACTGGAATTACAGGCATGCACCACCACGTCCAGCTATTTTTGTTGTTATTTTTTTGTGGAGACAGGGTTTTGCTATGTTGCCCAGTCTGATCTTGAACCCCTGGCATCAAGCAATCCTCCTGCCTCAGCCTCCCAAAGTGTTGGGACTACAGGTGTGAGCTACCACACCCAGCCTCATGAGAAAATTATTAATGAACATAATGACAATAGTCACAAGATCACTACCATAGTTGGTATTTTGTAGCCCTTTCCTTCTAAACATTTGAGAGTTCTCAGCAGCATGTTTTATTGACTTTTATATATTTATGTGTTTAACAGAGCTCATTCTTTCTTCTTTTTTTTCTTAGACAGAAATTCACTCTGTCACTCAGACTGGAGTGCAGTAGCACAATCTTGGCTCACTGCAACCTCTGCCTCCCGAGTTCAAGCAATTCTCCTGCCTCAGCCTCCTGAGTAGCTGGGATTACAGGCACATGCCGCCATGCCCGGCTAATTTTTGTATTTTTAGTAGAGACAGAGTTTTGCCATGTTGGCCAGGCTGGTCTCAAACTCCTTCGCCTCCCAAAGTGCTGGAATTACAGGCGTGAGCCACCACACCCGGTTGACTTCAAACTTTTTAAGACTCTCATCAATGAACATTTCTTGCTTCTGAGGCCCTTTCAGGGTTTCTTTCAGCTCAAAATACTCTGCATGCCAAGGCACCATATTTGGGATATCATGTTTTGAGCCCTGACAAAAAAGAATGCCAATGCTACTCTTACAGTCACCTTCTCTATTTTTTATTCATGTCTCACCTGCCTCTATTGTTCACTTAATAAACCCAGTACCTCTGGCTTAGGGCTAATTGACATGGCTGATCAGTAGAAATCAGTATAGAGCTCACTTAATACTCTAGAAGTGTTCTTAGAGAAGTTCTGTATGATTAAGAACTGGTCAAGAGGGGAACAATACTTTTACACTGACCCTTATAATTACGTTAAAATCCTTCATGAATGGGTTTTCTTGACATCTCTTACTACTTAAAGTACTTAATGAGCTAGATGTAGTAGTATTTAAAGTAGACTTGTTTGATTAAGTAGACAACCCACTCCTTAATGTATTTTTTTTTCTTTTTCTTTCTAAAAAATATAAAATCCAGGCTGGGCACAGTGGCTCATGCCTGTAATCCCAGCACTTTGAGAGGCCAAGTGTGGTGGATCACCTGATGTCAGGAGTTCGAGACCAGCCTGACAAATATGGTGAAACCCCATCTCCGCTAAAATACAAAAATCAGCTGGGCACGGTGGCAGGTGCCTGTAATCCCAGCTACTTGGGAGGCTGAGGCAGGGGAATCACTTGAACCTGGGAGGCGGAGGTTGCAATGAGCTGAGACCGTGCCACTGCACTCCAGCCTGGGAGACAGAGCCAGACACTGGCTCAAAAAAATAAAAATAAATAAAAATACATATATATATAATGCTTCATGAATTTGTGTGTCATCCTTAACTAGGGACAATGCTAATCTCCGTATCATTCCAATTTTAGTATATGTGTTGCCAAAGTAAGCACTTAATATATTGTATATATTATTTTAACATGTGGATCCAGCTGTTTTGTTTTTACATTTTTCATTTTGAAGTAATTTCAAACTTACAGGAAAGTTGCAGGAAAAGTGAAAAGACTTCATATAGTTTTCACTCAGATTCCCCACTTATTTACATTTGCTTTATAATCTCTTTAAATATATATTTTTATATAATATATGTAATTAATATTTCTATATATTATATGCTATTAATAGTTATATAAATATACATAATGCATTCTCCTCTTCCTTCTGATTAGTTGATTCCAATTTTCTTTGAATAAATTAAACTCTCTGTAATATGCTTTTTAAAATAATTCTTTTTAGGTAAATATATTAGTATTTTTTCTGAATTAATGGAAAGTTGCAGGCGTGATGCTCGCTGCCCCTAAATATGTCAGTGTGCATTTCCTACAAGATAAGGGTGCTCTCATATATAGTCACAGTACTGCCATCAAAATCAGGAAATTAACATGTATACAATACCATCTAATCCACAGATCCCATTCGAATTTCACCAATGGTTCAATAATGGTCTTTATAGCAATCGATTAGTCAATACATAAAATACATTTTTTCATCTGGTCCAGAATCTGTCCAGGATCATGTGTCACATTTAACTGTTCTTTTTCTTCAGTTTTCTTCAATCTGGAACTAGTTCCTCAGTTATTCCTTGTCTTTCATGACGTGGACATTTTTAGACCACAGTTATTTTGTATAATGTCTCTCGGTTTATATTTGTCTGATATTCCATGTGAGTAGATTCAGTAATGTATTTTTGGCAGGAGTATCACAGAACTGATATTGTGTTTTTGTCAGTGTATCATATCAGGAGACACTTTGAACTGTCTCATTACTGTTGATGTTAATTTTAATTGCTGGTTAAGTGGCATCTACCAGATTTTCCCACTGAAAAGTTTCTATTTTCCCTTTGTAATAAACAAGCATTTTGAGGGAAAATATATTGAGACTGTGTAAATATCCTGTTCCGCTGGTGATTTTCTAATATTATCTTTTTGTACATTTATTAATTGGCATCCTACTGTATGAAGGAATTTTTCTTCCCTATCTATCAATCAATCAATCAAAACATAGTCCTATGAATTGTTATTTTGTAAAATTGATGCAGAAATAATGTTTTAGCAACTTTCTGGATATCTTTTATTCTAGTCAAGTTGACACCTAAAATTAACCATCACAGACAACATATCCAACTGCCTTAAAAACAGTATAATAGTATAAAAATGGGCCGGGCGCGGTGGCTCAAGCCTGTAATCCCAGCACTTTGGGAGGCCGAGACGGGCGGATCACAAGGTCAGGAGATCGAGACCATCCTGGCTAACACGGTGAAACCCCGTCTCTACAAAAAAAATACAAAAATCTAGCCGGGCGAGGTGGCGGGCGCCTGTAGTCCCAGCTACTCGGGAGGCTGAGGCAGGAGAATAGCGTAAACCCGGGAGGCGGAGCTTGCAGTGAGCTGAGATCCGGCCTCTGCACTCCAGCTCGGGCAACAGAGCGAGACTCCGTCTCAAAAAAAAAAAAAAAAAAATAGTATAAAAATGTTTATGGAGTGTTTTCTATTTTGCAAGCATTTTCCCCCTAATAGTTCACATGTATTATCTCATTTCATTCCTCCCAAGAGTTCTTGGAGATAGTTACTATTACTTTTTTGCTTTACAGCTCAGGATATTGACGCAGAGAAGTTAAGCAACTTGCCCATGGTCACACAGTTGGTCTCATTGGCACCTTGATAACAGACACTAGGCCTTTGACTACTACACTCTGCTGACAACTCGAGATACCCCAAACTTAATCATCTTCCCCTACAAGCCAGCACCCCTTCCAGTCTTCCAGATCTCAGAGAGAATGATGCTAGTAACCATCTAGTTATTCAAGTTGAAACCTAGTAAGAAATCATACTTGATTCCTTTCTAGCCTTTCATGAGTAGTTGTACTTCTCCCAGCATAGTATTTCCTGTTTGCATTGTAATTGTTAGTTTTCTTGTATCCTTCTTTAAATTCTTGAGAAAAGTGGTGATGTGATGTTCATAGTTGTATCCATAGTACCTAATATCCAGATGCCAGTACCTAGCACAGGACCTGGCACACATTCAGTACCTATTTGTTGAATCAATGAATGAATGAATGAGTTGGTAGAATTAAACCTTTTATAAGCGAGCAGTTAGAATACAAAAATGAAGTGACTTACTCAAAGTTATACCATCAGGAGTGGCATATTTACCATAAAGCAAATGAGGCTTAAGCTTCAGGACCCATCACATAGATGGCCCCTCCCAAAGTCCTACGATGGGCCTTAGGAATGCGTTCATTTTGTCTCGTTTTCGCAAAATTTGCAAATGGTTAAGGCCACTGTCTCTTTCCATTTAGACGTCTTCATCACACTCCTTCTTGTCGAATGGCATCTGAGTGGCTGCAGGAATATTGGGGATCAGGCTAAGGGGAATTTGAAATGGGGATACATTTAGCTAAAGTTTAGTGGAATATGTCTATGTTATTTGCAGTCACCTAGGGATATGAGTATGTTATTGTTACCTGTCAAGGATAGGAATGGCTGGCAGAAATTCTCTACCACTCACTGTGCCATTTCACCTGGCACATGTCATGGAATTGCTGGCCTAGAGCTTATATCCTGATATGAATGTGTCCCTTGGTGCTGTCATTGGAAGTATGTGAGTAATGAAGGAGAAACAAAGTTGAAATGTACAGAACCAGAAGTTGGTCTGTGGAGAATTCTTCCCAATATTGCAGGTTATATATGAAAGATACTTGATAATGTTCTTATTTTCTTTTTTTTTTTTTTTTTTTTTTTGAGACGGAGTCTTGCTCTGTCACCCAGGCTGGAGTGCTGTGGCCGGGTCTCAGCTCACTGCAAGCTCCGCCTCCCGGGTTCCCGCCATTCTCCTGCCTCAGCCTCCCGAGTAGCTGGGACTACAGGCGCCCGCCACCTCGCCCGGCTAGTTTTTTGTATGTGTTTAGTAGAGACAGGGTTTCACCGTGTTAGCCAGGATGGTCTCGATCTCCTGACCTCGTGATCCGCCCGTCTCGGCCTCCCAAAGTGCTGGGATTACAGGCTTGAGCCACCGCGCCCGGCCATGTTCTTATTTTCATAAAAAATTACATGATATTAATAATAAAGAACTTTGATGTTGAAAAAAACTTTTCTAAACTGTCAATAATAATAATAACATGATTAAAGATGCTAGAGGAAAGATTGAGTTATCTTTCTATTTTCTCTATGGAGATGTCTATTGTAAAATTATTGTTATAGGAAAAGGTAATCTAAGAATATGCAGCTTAAAAAGAAAGAAAAATAGACCCAGCATGGTGGTGCACACCTGTAATCCCAGCACTTCGGGAGGCCAAGGCGGGCAGATCATTGAGGCCAGGAGTACAAGACCAGCCTGGCCAACATGGTAAAGCCCCATCTCTTCAAAAAAATACAAAAATCAGCTGGGCACAGTGGTGCATGCCTGTACTCCCAGCTACTTGGGGGACTGAGTCAGGAGAACTGCTGGAGCCCAGGAGGCAGAGGTTGCAGTGAGCCGAGATCACGCCACTGCACTCTAGCCTGGGCGACAAGAGTAAAACTCTGTCTCAAAAAACAAAAACAAAAAGAAAAATGTTGTAGTAGATATGTGTGAAGCAGTTGATTAATATAAATATTATGTCATTTTAACGCATTTTCTAATATTTGTGGTATTTCAGCTTTTGAAAGTATGTACTTTGTTGTGTTTTCTAAATTCTAGGTAAATATTCATTTTGTTACTGAATTCTGTTTTTACATTTTTGGTATCATTTTTCTTAGTGACAGCCCTACAAATTGTATATGAATTTTGGGAGGTGGGCTGGTCAATTACAAAAGACAACAAATTTAAAGGTTAAAACTACTGGAATTTTAGGCAGAATAAAAGGTCCAGGAAACCTGAATCCAATATGACAAGGCATGCGGTAAGTGCTCTATAAATGTTTGTTGAGTGAGTGAATGAATGAGTAAAGAAAGCATCTTTTAGCCGGGCGCAGTGATTCAAGCCGGTAATCCCAGCACTTTGGGAGGCCGAGACGGGCGGATCACGAGGTCAGGAGATCGAGACCATCTTGGTTAACACGGTGAAACCCCGTCTCTACTAAAAAAATACAAAAAACTAGCCGGGCGAGGTGGTGGGCGCCTGTAGTCCCAGCTACTCCGGAGGCTGAGGCAGGAGAATGGCGTAAACCCGGGAGGCGGAGCTTGCAGTGAGCTGAGATCCGGCCACTGCACTCCAGCCTGGGCGACAGAGCGAGACTCCGTCTCAAAAAAAAAAAAAAAAGCATCTTTTAAATTTTTATTAAATTTATATTTTATATATATATATAAAACACAGAGTCTCGCTCTATTGCCCAGGCTGGAGTGCAGTTGCTCAATGTCGGCTCACTACAACTTCCAGTCTCAAGCAATCCTCCTGTCTCAGCCACCCGATTACCTGGGATTACAGGTATGCACCACCAAACCCAGCTAATTTTTGTATTTTTAGTACAGACTGGGTTTTGCCATATTGTGCAAGCTGATCTCAAACTCCTAGCCTCAAGTGATCTATCTGCCTTGGCCTCCCAAAGTGCTGGGACTACAGGCGTGAGCCACCACTCCTGGCAAGAAAGCACCTTTTCACAGAGGCTTCCTGGGCATGGAAGGCACTCGGGGAAATACCAGTTGGTTTGCAGTTGGGTCAGGGTAGTGGCAACTAGGGAAAAGAGGTTCCCACCTGAGGTTTCTGATGGGTAGGGACCTGTGCTGAAGTAAAAGTTATCATCTCTTCTCCACCTTGTGAAGAGGCTGAGGACGTGCCAACTGGAGTTAGATGGAAAGTGGTCAATGGTTTGCAAGGGCATGACAGGGAGGTAATCTATATTCTGGACTCATTCCCTCATCCTGGATATTTTCTCTACCTTTGGTAATGAGGTTTTTAGCAACAAAATGTGGGACTGGCACATATCTCCCTTGTTAATAGATGTATTACCATATGACTCTTTTCAAATAGTAAATCACATTAAAAAGATTTGCATTTCTAGTTACTTGTAGTCTCAGCAGAGAAAAATAAAAGCCAAAAGTTTGTGCTACTCTAAGATCACAGAATCATGAAAAAAGATAGTGATAATTTAGAAAATGGAAATCATAAATCGTTGTCTTTTCTTTCTTTGTAATTAAACCACACTTCTTTTTCTTTTCTTTTTCCTTTTTTTTTTTTTTTTTTTTTTTGAGATGGAGCTTCGCTTTGTCGCCCAGGCTGGAGTGCAGTGGCGCGATCTCGGCTCACTGCAACCTCTGTCTCCCAGGTTCAAGCAATTCTCCTGCCTCAGCCTCTCGAGTAGCTGGGATTACAGGCATGAGCCACTACTCCCTATTACATTCAAAATTAGCCTGGCTAATTTTGCACATTTTTTAGTAGAGATGGGATTTCTCCATATTGGTCAGGCTGGTCTCAAACTCCTGACCTCAGGTGATCCACCCGCTGCGGCCTCCCAAAGTGCTGGGATTACAGGCGTGAGCCACCGCACCCGGTCCCAAAAGCCACCACGCCCTGCCCTAAGCCACATTTCCTGTAATACTGAGAACAAATCATAATTTGATTTGGGCTTTGATCTTTTCAAAGACAGTCATGTTTGCTTCTATTTTTCATGTGGATTGTTTAAAGTCCTCAAGGGAAAAACAAACACAGAAAAATATGCAAAAATCTTGCATCTTTCTTTTCTTTTTTTTTATTATTATACTTTAAGGTCTAGGGTACATGTGCACAACGTGCAGGTTTGTTACATATGTACACATGTGCCATGTTGGTGTGCTGTACCCATTAACTCGTCATTTACATTAGGTATATCTCCTAATGCTATCCCTCCCTGCTACCCCCTCCCCACAATAGGACCCGGTGTGTGATGTTCCCCTTCCTGTGTCCAAGTGATCTCATTGTTCGATTCCCACCTATGAGTGAGAACATGCGGTATTTGGTTTTCTGTTCTTGCGATAGTTTGCTGAGAATGATGGTTTCCTCCAACTGCATCCATGTCCCTACAAAGGACACGAACTCATCCTTTTTTATGGCTGCCTAGTATTCCATGATGTATACGTGCCACATTTTCTTAATCTAGTCTGTCACTGATGGACATTTGGGTTGATTCCAAGTCTTTGCTATTGTGGCATCTTTATTTTCAATCACTTTGTTTATTTTTCAAAGATTGATAAATGTAAAATGTAAAAGTACTGCACAAACACTCAGTCCCCAGATACACTGAAAGAGAAGAGAATGTTGTTTTCCACGGTAGGTAAAGTAGAAGATTTTACAGTATATGTTTGACTAACTTATTATGATTTTTGCATAAAATGAATCCATGTAATCATCACATTGTATTTTCCAATTTAATACTGAGTTATCAGTCATTGGACATTTTTTAAATGGCAAAAATGCTTCATTGGAATAATTGGAATAAATACAATGAACACAGATATCTCCCTTTTACATTCAAAATATAAGTAAAAGGATGATATAAAATATTCAGGACAATTTTGATGACAAGAAAACCACCCACAATCACCACAACCTATTAATAATATTTTAAATTTTGGTTCGTATCATGGAAGACTACTTATGCATATGCATATTTTTCCATGATTGCAACCATTAGATAAATAATATTGTATAGTCTGAATTTTCCTGTTGCATTCTGTCTTAAACATATGTGCTCCCATGTTTCTGCACAATCTTCAAAATGATCATGTTAATGGTTGGGTAACATCACAGTGAGTAGATGTGTGCTCCTTTATTAAGCCATTCTCCTATGGTGGTGTACAGTAGGTAATGCAAGCTATCATGATGGTGTGTCCCCTTCTGGAAGGTGAAGGAGAGGAGGGTGGGAAAGAAAGGATGGGGACATACCGAGAAAAATACTATTACTTTGTGACTTGAATCTATTTCCCCCTGTTATAAAAGTAGTACACAGTAATTATGGGAAAACCAGGAAATCCCAGGGTATACAAATTTTAAAAATTTTGAAAACCAACTATAATGTGTCTATTGGGTGGTCATTCTAACCCCAACAGTAAGTATAGCCGAATCTTGATGATTTCAACAGCTAATATACTTTTGGATCATCATTTAATACTGTTTCTCTAGCTTTTTCCACATCTCAGCAAGTTTACATGCTGCAGGAGGGGAAAACAAAAGTTATCTTGTCATTTTTTAGACATATTTCCTTTGGACTCTAAACAGTGTCACCTAGCCTTATCTTTGGTGTTTGGAATGAGGTTTGAATATTTCCCAAATTTAAACCATCCCAAAAGCATGAATAATTGCTAGCTATTGAGAGAAATGAAAAAACAAAAGAAAACGAAACAAAACAACAAAAAAACCACAAAAAACAGAAAACTGTAACAATTATTGGGGAGTAGACTGGTTAATTCCAAAAGAAAACCCTTTTTAAAGGTTAAAATTACTGCAAGTATATATGGAATACGAGCACAGCTTCGCAAGGGGACTCTGTTCAAGAGGACAGCTCTCTTTTAGATGGGTGGATTGTGGTATATTTGCTAAATAGCTGCAGTTAGTTCCTTATGAGCAAAACTTATCCTTCAGCTTTTCAATGAAAGTACCCTTTTAAGGGTGGGTAAATAATTTTAGGAACCGTTGGCATTTTGGGTGGAACAATTGTTCATTGTGTGGGGCTATCCTGCTCATTGCGTTGTGTGATGGTTAATGTTAAGTGTCAGCTTGATCCGATTGAAAGATGCAAAGTATTGTTTCTGGGTGTGTCTGTTAGGGTGCTGCCAAAGGAGATTAACATTTGAGTCAGTGGACTAGGAGAGGCAGACCCACTCTCAGTCTGGGTGGGCACAATCCCCTCCCCTGCCAGCGCGGCTAGAAAAAGCAGACAGAAGAAGGTGGAATAAGCAGACTTGCAAGTCTGCTGGCCTTCACCTTTCTCTTGTGGTGCTGGATGCTTCCTGCCCTCGAACATTGCACTCCATGTTCTTCAGCTTTTGAACTCTTGGACTTACAACAGTGGTTCGCCAGGGGCTCTAGTGCCTTCAGCCACAGACCGAAGGCTTCACTATCAGCTTCCCTACTTTTGAGATTTTGGGACTTAGACTGGCTTCCTTGCTTCTCAGCTTGCAGACAGTCTGTTGTGGCACCTCACCTTGTGATCGTGTGTGTCAATTCTCCTTAATAAACTCCCTTTCGTATATACACCTATCCTATTAGTTCTGTGCCTTTAAAGAACCCTGACTAATATACATGGCATTTAGCACTGGCCTTGCCCTCTTAGTGTCCCTGCTTCCGACAAACAAAAATGCCTTATATCCATTTCTACAAGGCCCTTGGGGTTAAAGTGGGATCAACTTTGGTTAAGGATCACAGATTTGGTTTCTAAAGTACTAGTCCCTACTTTGAGGAATGGGCAAGAATCTAAAAATATATCTTTTTTTCAATTAAAAACATTTTTTTAAGAGATGAGGGTCCTGCTATGTTGTCCCTGCTGGCCTCAACTCCTGGGCTCAAGTGATCCTCCCAACAGCCTCCTGAGTTGTGGAAATTTCAGGCATGAGCCACTGCACCCAGCTGAAAATCTTTTTAGTAAGCTCTTTCAGTGATGCTAATGTAGCCAGTCCTCAGAGAGGCTTTGAGGAATCAGAGGCTTACAGCAATAAATGACTCATTGCTCCCTCCCCCAAACCTCATCCATCCACCCTCTCCCCTCCTTCTCTATAAGGCTCTAAAACCTCATCTTTGCTTTAAAAACAAAAACAAAAACAAACAAACAAACAAAACATTTCCCTAGCTCCTGGAGAAAGGGGAAAGATTGTTTTGTTATATGCCCATCGGAGAGGGAACACTGTACATTCAACTTGACTTCAAAACTTGCCAGTATAACACAGTGTTTATATTTCCACTTTTACAGAAGAGAAAACTGAGGCTCAAAGAGGGCTGCTAATACTAATGGCCAGCTACTATGTACTATGTGTCTGCGTGTGCTTGATTCCTGACAACAGTTTTGTGAGATATGTACTCCTAATGTGTCCATTTTATAGAGGAGCAAACTGAGACTCAAAGAATCTTGCAGAAAGTTCTGCAGCCATAAGAGTAGCTGGTGGAGCTAGAATTCAAGTCTGGGCCTTCTCATCTCAGATCCTAAATTTGTTTCTGGGGCCCAGCACTGCCTCTGTGTCATGGGGAAACAGACCCTACCTGCTTTCTAAATGACCCCTTCAGGAAGTTGGAGGCTGAGCTGAAAATCAGGGCCAGGCAGGATTGGAATATTTGAATAGCAGTAATAAAAATGTGGTAGGAAATGAAGACAACTGTCTGCTAGTTTCATTAAAAATGCTCCCAGAACACAGGCTGAACTGAGATAGTTAATCAAAGACAACTGTAAATCTCAGACTGTGTCTTTTCACAGCATTCAGAAATCCAAAGAAACAGCATGAAAATTATGGGAGCTGTAATTCTAAATGACTTGAGGCAAGAGAACATGGGGTGGACTATTCTGAATACAAACTGTGTAATTGAACCTCTTGCCTTATTATTCTTTTCTTTAATTAATTAATTTTTTTATCATACTTTAAGTTCTAGGGTACATGTGCACAGCATGCAGGTTTGTGACATATGTATACATGTGCCATGTTGGTGTGCTGCACCCATTAACTCGTCATTTACATTAGGTATATCTCCTAATGCTATCCCTCCCCCTCCCCCACCCCATGACAGGCCCCCATGTGTGATGTTCCCCTTCCTGTGTCCAAGTGTTCTCATTGTTCAATTCCCACCTGTGAGTGAGAACATGTGGTGTTTGGTTTTCTGTTCTTGCAATGGTTTGCTGAGAATGATAGTTTTCAGCTGCATCCATGTCCCTACAAAGGACACAAACTCATCCTTTTTTGTGGCTGCATAGTATTCCATAGTATATATATGCCACATTTTCTTAATCCAGTCTGTCACTGATGGACATTTGGGTTGGTTCCAAGTCTTTGCTATTGTGAATAGTGCTACAATAAACATATGTGTGCATGTGTCTTTATAGCAGCATGATTTATAATTATTTGGGTATATACCCAGTAATGGGATAGCTGGGTCAAATGGTATTTCTAGTTCTAGATCCTTGAGGAATTGCCACACAGTCTTCCACAATGGTTGAACTAATTTACAGTCCCACCAACAGTGTAAAAGTATTCCTAGTTCTCCACATCCTCTCCAGCACCTGTTGTTTCCTGACTTTTTAATGATCGCCATTCTAACTGGTGTGAGATGGTATCTCATTGTGGTTTTGATTTGCATTTCTCTGATGGCCAGTGATGATGAGCATTTTTTCATGCATCTGTTGCCTGCATAAATGTCTTCTTTTGAGAAGTGTCTGTTCATATCCTTTGCCCACTTTTTGATGGGGTTGTTTGATTTTTTCTTGTAAATTTGTTTGAGTTCTTTGTAGGTTCTGGATATTAGTAGATTGCAAAAATTTTCTCCCATTTTGTAGGTTGCCTGTTCACTTTGATGGTAGTTTCTTTTGCTGTGCAGAAGCTCTTTAGTTTAATTAGATCCCATTTGTCAATTTTGGCTTTTGTTGCCATTGCATCTGTTGTTTTAGACATGAAGCCCTTGCCCATGCCTATGTCCTGAATGGTATTGCCTAGGTTTTCTTCTAGGGTTTTTATGATTTTAGGTCTAACATTTAAGTCTTTAATCCATCTTGAATTAATTTTTGTATAAGGTGTAAGGAAGGGATGAAGTTTCAGCTTTCTACATATGGATAGCCAGTTTTCCCAGCACCATTTATGAAATAGGGAATCCTTTCCCCATTTCTTGTTTTTCTCAGGTTTGTCAAAGATCAGATGGCTGTAGATGTGTGGTATTATTTCTGAGGGCTCTGTTCTGTTCCATTGGTCTATATCTCTGTTTTGGTACCAGTACCATGCTGTTTTGGTTACTGTAGCTTTGTAGTATATTTTGAAGTCAGGTAGTATGATGCCTCCAGCTTTGTTCTTTTGGCTTAGTATTGTCCTGGCAATGCGGGCTCTTTTTTGGTTCTATATGAACTTTAAAGTAGTCTTTTCCAATTCTGTGAAGAAAGTCATTGGTAGCTTAATGGGGATGGCATTGAATCTATAAATTACCTTGGGCAGTATGGCCACTTTCATGATATTGATTCTTCCTATCCATGAGCATGGAATGTTCTTCCATTTGTTTGTGTCCTCTTTTATTTCACTGAGCAGTGGTTTGTAGTTCCCCTTGAAGAGGTCCTTCACATTCCTTGTAAATTGGATTCCTAGGTATTTTATTTTCTTTGAAGCAATTGTGAATGGGAGTTCACTCGTGATTTGGCTCTCTGTTTGTCTGTTATTGGTGTAAAAGAATGCTTGTGATTTTTGCACATTGATTTTGTATCCTGAGACTTTGCTGAAGTTGCTTACCAGCTTAAGGAGATTTTGGGCTGAGATGATGGGGTTTTCTAAATATACAATCATGTCATCTGCAAACAGGGACAATTTCACTTCCTCTTTTCCTAACGGAATACCCTTTATTTCTTTCTCCTGCCTGATTGCCCTGGCCAGCACTTCCAACACTATGTTGAATAGGAGTGGTGAGAGAGGGCATCCCTGCCTTGTGCCAGTTTTCAAAGGGAATGCTTCCAGTTTTTGCCCATTCAGTATGATATTGGCCGTGGGTTTGTCATAAATAGCTCTTATTATTTTGAGATATGTCCATTAATACAGAATTTATTGAGAGTTTTTAGCATGAAGGGCTGTTGAATGGACTCTGCAGGATACTATCCAGGAGAAATTCCCCAACTTAGCAAGGCAGGCCAACATTCAATTTCAGGAAATACAGAGAATGCCACAAAGATACTCCTCAAGAAGAGCAACTCCAAGACACATAATTGTCAGATTCACCAAAGTTGAAATGAAGGAAAAAATGTTAAGGGCAGCCAGAGGAAAAGGTTGGGTTACCCACAAAGGGAAGCCCATCAGACAAACAGCAGATGTCTGGCAGAAACCGTACAAGACAGAAGAGAGTGGGGGCCAATATTCAACATTCTTAAAGAAAAGAATTTTCAACCCAGAATTTCATATCCAGTCAAAGTAAGTTTCATAAGTGAAGGACAAATAAAATCCTTTACAGACAAGCAAATGCTGAGAGATTTTGTCACCAACAGGCTTGCCCTACAAGAGCTCCTGAAGAATGCTAGGAAGAAACTGCATCAACTAACGAGCAAAATAACCAGCTAACATCATAATGACAGGATCACGTTCACACATAACAATATTAACCTTAAATGTAAATGGACCAAATGCACCAATTAAAAGACACAGACTGGCAAATTGGTTAAAGAGTCAAGACCCATCAGCGTGCTGTATTCAGGAGACCCATCTCATGTACAGAGACACACATAGGCTCAAAATAAAGGGATGGAGGAAGACCTACCAAGCAAATGGAAAACAAAGAAAGGCAGGGGTTGCAATCCCAGTCTCTGATAAAACATACTTTAAACCAAAAAAGATCAAAAGAGGCAAAGAAAGCCATTACATAATGGTAAAGGGATCAATTCAACAAGAAGAGCTAACCCTCCTAAATATATATGTACCCAATACAGGAGCACCCAGATTCATAAAGCAAGTCCTTAGAGACTTACAAAGAGACTTAGACTCCCACACAATAATAATGGGAGACTTTAACACCCCACTGTCAACATTAGACAGATCAATGAGACAGAATGTTAACAAGGATATCCAGGAATTGAACTCAGCTCTGTACCAAGAGGACCTAATAGACATCTACAGAACTCTCCACCCTAAATCAAGAGAATATACATTCTTCTCAGCACCACATCGCACTTATTTCAAAATTCACCACATACTTGGAAGTAAAGCACTCCTCAGCAAATGTAAAAGAACAGAAATTATAACAAACTGTCTCTCAGACCACAGTGCAATCAAACTAGAATCAGGATTAAGAAACTCAATCAAAACCGCTCAACTACATGGAAACAGAACAACCTGCTCCTGAATGACTACTGGGTACATAACGAAATGAAGGCAGAAATAAAGATGTTCTCTGAAACCAATGAGAACAAAGATACAACATATCAGAATCTCTGGGACACATTTAAAGCAGTGTGTGGAGGGAAATTTATAGCACTAAATGCCCACAAGAGAAAGCAGGAAAGATTTAAAATCGACACCCTAACATCACAATTAAAAGAACTAGAGAAGCAGGAGCAAACACATTCAAAAGCTAGCAGAAGGCAAGAAATAACTAAGATCAGAGCAGAACTGAAGGAGATAGAGACACAAAAAACCCTTCAAAAAATCAATGAATCCAGGAGCTGGCTTTTTGAAAAGATCAACAAAATTGATAGACCTCTAGCAAGACTAATAAAGAAGAAAAGAGAGAAGAATCAAATAGACGCAATAAAAAATGATAAAGGGGATATCACCACCGATCCCACAGAAATACAAATTACCATCAGAGAATACTATAAACACCTCTACGCAAATAAACTAGAAAACCTAGAAGAAATGGGTAAATTCCTGGACACATACACTCTCCCAAGACTAAACCAGGAAGAAGTTGAATCCCTGAATAGACCACTAACAGGCTCTGAAATTGAGGCAATAATTAATAGCCTACCAACCAAAAAAAGTCCGGGACCAGACGGATTCACAGCCGAATTGTACCAGAGGTACAAGGAGGAGCTGGTACCATTCCTTCTGAAACTATTCCAATCAATAGAAAAAGAGGGAATCCTCCCTAACTCATTTTATGAGGCCAACATCATCCTGATACCAAAGCCTGGCAGAGACACAATAAAAAAAAGAGAGAATTTTAGACCAATATCCCTCATGAACATCATGCAAAAATCCTCAATAAAATACCGGCAAACCAAATCGAGCAGCACATCAAAAAGCTTATCCACCATGATCAAGTGGGCTTCATCCCTGGAATGCAAGGCTGGTTCAACATACACAAATCAATAAACGTAATCGAACTTATAAACAGAACCAAAGAGAAAAACCACATGATTATCTCAATAGATGCAGAAAAGGCCTTTGCTTTATTATTCTTTAAGCCAGGGATTCTTAACCTGGGATCCATCCACTTCCAAAGGATCCATGGATAAAATTTAGGGATTCTTGAAAAGTGTAGGCAAGAGACTACAATAATATTAGCAGTGCCTAGGACTTTGACACCAGTGGAAACCACAGATATTTTCATATCATATTAAGGGTGTTAAAGACACTTAAATATCATTTTGCTCATCACTACTTAGAAACTGTGGTTGTTATTACACTTGCTTTTAGGTCTTTAATTATCATTATATTTTATTTTTTGAGACAAAGTCTCACTCTGTCACCCAGGCTGGAGTGCAGTGGCAAGATCTTGGCTCACTGCAACCTCTGCCTCCCGGGTTCAAGTAATTCTCCTGCCTTAGCCTCCTGAGTACCTGGGATTACAGGTGCGTGCCACCATGCTCGGCTAATTTTTGTATTTTTAGTAGAGATGAGACTTCACCATGTTGGTCAGGCTGGTCTCGAACTCCTGACCTCATGGTCCACCTGCCTCAGCCTCCCAAAGTGCTGGGACTACAGGTGTGAACCACGATGCCTGGCCATAATTATCGTTATTTAATGTGTTACAAAAGAAGCACACATATTACTATATCATAAACTTGATTTTTAAAATAATTTTGATAAACTTTTTCATATAATCAGTTTCCTTCATAATTCTATTTATGTTACTCTATTCATTTATAAAGATTATTCTGAGAAGAAGTCTGCTATAGTCTGAATGTTTGTATCCTCCCCAAATTCATATTTAAACCTAATGCCCAATGCACTAACATTAACAGGTGGGGTTTTTAGGAGGTGTTCAGGTCGTGAGGGCAGAGCCCTCATGGATGGGATTAGTGGCCTTGTAAAAGAGGTCCCAGTGAGCTTGTTTGCCCCTTCTGCCATGTAAGGACACAGCTAGAAGATACCATCTATGAAGCAGAGTGAACCCTCACCAGGCACCAAATCTCCTGGTGCCTTGTTCTTGACTTCTTAGCCTCCAGAACTGTAAGCAATAAATTTCTGTTGCTTATAAATTACCCACCAGGGCATGGTGGCTCACATCCATAATCCCAGCACTTTGGGAGGCTAAGGTGGGAGTATCACTTGAGCCTAGCAGTTAAAGACCAGCCTAGGCAACACAGTGAGACTCCATCTGTAAGAAAAGAAAATTGCAAAATTAACCAGGTGTGGTGGCATGCACCTGTGGTCCCAGCTATTTGGGGGGAGGCTGAGATGGGAAGATCATTTGAGCCTGGGGGGTCAAGGTTACAGTGAGCTGTGATCACACCGGTGCACCACTTCCGCCTGGGTGACAGAGCAAGACCTTGTCTCAATAAAAAAAAAATATTACCCAATCTAAGATATTTTGTTATAGCAGCCCCAATGGACTAAAACGGGTCAATGTACTTCACCAGAAGGCCAAAAGGGCTATGGCAAAAAAATCGCAGCAAAACAAATAAATGGGAATTCAATTGACCTAATGAAAAGAATATTTTATCTATACATATTTCTTTTAGCTCATGGATGCCCTCATTTCTTCTCCTTCACTCAGGTTAGATCCCTAGAGATAAGAAGTGATGGCAGGGGCTGAGCAAAGGAGCAGAGACCGTTCTTAGGAGGACAAGGACTTAATTCTTATTTGCAGCACTCATTCACCAATGACTGAGCAGTTCAAGGATAGAGTCTGCTGCTAAATCAGGTACTTCAGGGTAGAGAGAAAAAATTGAGGGCCTGGGACCTGGCTCTCTAAAAGCTTATAAGCTAACCTAGAGAAAGAACAGTACATTTCTGCATAGTATTATCTCAGTAGGGTAGAGAGGTAGAAGGGCAGTGTGGAATGATCATGGACATTAGGGGTCAAATTGTCCTGAATCTCAGCAAATCTGTTGTCTAGCTGTAGAAGTTTGGGCAAGCTTTGCTCAGCCTCAGTGTCTGCGTCTGTAAAATGAGGCTGACATCACCTAAATTAGATGATTTTCATGAGGATTAAGAAAGATGATGTTACTAACGTGCCTGCTACATAGTAGGTACTCAATGAAAGATCCTAATTATTATTATATACAGAGTCTATGAATGCTCAGATAACCTCAAGACAAACTTGATGGTAGTTAATACGTAGGTGTGAAGACTGACATGTTCAGTCTTTCAATAAGTGATAGCTGTCTTTTTCAAAGTTTGAGCTGGCTGCTCTATCAGGAGGTTGCCAATATGAGTTTTTTTATTTCTTAGTTTTGTTTTATGAACCTCTGAATATGCCTTTTCTTTTTAGCTATTTTTACATTTCTACTTTCTGGAATCCGTTGAGTTACACGTGGCCCAAAGAAAAAAGTATTGTCTAACATTCTTTAGGTCATTAGTAATGGCCACCTAAAACAATTTAACTGTGAATCTTACAACCTTTTTCCCTTCCTAATTATGTTTCGAGAAGAAGGCATACAACTCTTGTATTTTTAAATGCTGTCAACACCATTCATTTCTGCAGCTTAGGTAAATGCATTCTGCAGCAAATGGTCTCGGAGCTGTCATGATGACATTTGTTGTTTACTCTTCATGAGGCACCAGCCTAAGAACTTTTAGAACTTTTGATCATTCCCCAGTTACCTATCTGAAGTTACCTGACTTTCATCCCATCAAAGGATATACAGAAGGTGTACTCATCTATGACAGGGATGTGTTTAGAAGCAGATGCTAGGTGGTAGTCAAAGGTGTTGGAATGGGGACCCTTTGATCCTGTTCCAAAAGGGCACTCAAGGAAAAGTCCCAATTGTTAATAGGAACAGAGTATATGAGTGCTCCTGAGCCCCCTGAGTCTATGTTTTAATTTAAGGACTTAAGCCTCTGGAGATTAATATGGTAATATCCTGAAAAGAGAAGATGAAGTTGGTCAAGTTCTGCTCCTGTAAGATATAGGCTCTTCAGAGTCAATGTCAAAAGAAGAATTATGGAAAAACAATTTTTCCCTCCAGTACAGTGGAACAAAAGTGAAATTGTACCTGACTATTAGGTCAATGGTCAACTTCTCAAAGGAGAAATGGGGCTTGCTCTAAATGGTGACAAAAGTAGATAGAATGAACTTCCAAGAAGAGGACCTCGAAAAGGCTAAAATGCTGCTTCCCAATGAATGAAATGAAAACATGAAAAATTACATTCTTAAGGAAACCACCAAAAACACGGAAAGACCCTAGAATGGAAAACATGGAATAACCTCTTATATTGTTCTTACCTTGACTTTATTGGCTGTCTGCTTAGAGTAAAATGAGAATGATGGAGATGGAGAGAAGGGGATACATAGACATCTTAAACAGTTATTAATAAAGAGAATAGCTATGTTAATTGGTGGGCAAGGAATATATTTATGCTTATATATGTGTGTGTGTGTGTGTGTGTGTGTACATATATATATATATATTTTTTTTTTTTTTTTGAGATGGAGTCTTGCCCTGTCACCCAGGCTGGAGTGCAATGGCGTGATCTTGGCTCACTGCAACCTCCGCCTCCCGGGTTCAAGTGATTCTCCTATCTCAGCCTCCCCTAGTAGCTGGAACTACAGGCGTGTGCCACCATGCCCAGCTAATTTTTTTGCATTTTTAGTAGAGACGGGGTTTCACCATGTTGGCCAGGCTGGTCTCGAACTCCTAACCTCAAAAGATCCACCCACCCCACCTGAGCCTCCCAAAGTGTTGGGATTACAGGCATGAGCCACTGAGCCCAGCCACAGGTGTATACATATATGTGTGTGTGTGTGTGTGTGTGTGTATGTGTGTGTGTATATATATATGACAAGATACATCACCTTGATGGACAGCTTTAAAAAATAGTACAACTTCTAATCTTTCCAACAATAAGTTTTAGCAGCTTCTAATTTTGTCTCCAATAGAGGGGTCATGGCAAACCGCAATCTGATTGTGAGGAAGGAATATACCATGGCTCAAAAAATGTGCTGAGCCAAATCAGACAAGTCTATCACTGTGTGAACAAGCAGTGGAGATCTGATGCTTATTTTGTTTAGCACTGGAAAGACCTTTACTTTAGAGTAATAGTTTACTCTTATATAATGCTCTTTAGTTCAGAAAGTCCCTTTATTTCTGTTATCTGATTTAGTCTGGACTGTATCCCAGTAAGGGCAATTATTATTTGAATTTTACAGATGAGGAAGCTAAAGCTCAGAAATTTTTAAATAGCTTGGCAAAGTCCCCATGGGTAGGAAGAGACAGAGCTGGCACTAGAACCCAGGCCTTCAAATTCCCAGACCAAGCCCGATTTGTCACATAATACCTCACCATACAGGTTCTAGCGTCAACATGAACAATATGGAGAGAGGCCAATGGACTAGGCACCAGGATGAAAATAAAGCAACAAAATATGGCTAGGGGCATGAGGACTATTAAACCAAGAGAAGAAAAACACAGGGAGTTAACTCTTTAGTGGCTTTAGTAATGAAAAGTGAATATTAAGAGAGTCTACTTCATTTTGAGTAATGATGAACTTAAAGGCTATGGACTGGAATTGCAAAAAAAAAAAAAAAAAAAAAGGAAAGGAAAAAAGAAAAGAAAACAGAAGAAAACAAAACACACAATCACGTTTGGTATTCATAAAGCAGTTCTGGACAGGGAGGAGTGTTCAACACTGAGGAAGGTACCAAAAGGACTTGTGGGAACTTCTTTAGAAGCTTTCAAGACCAGCAGGATGTGTAGTTCATGAACATACGCATCCCACAGGGAGAAAGGCACTCATTGAAGTTTTCAGCATCTGTCAAACAACTGGACCATCTGGGAAACATGTCTCTTGTCCCACTAGAATTTTCCTTCTCTCTCCAATTCTGTGATTGTAGTAAAGAGGCTGAGGTGGCAATGTGCTGCTGTAGTTCCAGCTCAACACTCGAGTCCAGGGTGAGAGTGGGAGTTTGGGGCTGACAAGAAGCCCTTAGTGGAAGAAAAAAGGGAATTCCAGGCAGTGTTTGGCCCAGAAAGGGGAGAAATTGACACCTTCTATATTCTGCCCTTACACTTCGCTAGGGAGGGAAATTGGCTGGGAAAGGCTGGCCCCTCAGGGTTTTTTTGTTTTGTTTTGTTTTGGTTTTTTGTATACCTGCCAAGAGAGAAATCAACTGAAAGTGAAAGGAAGTGGCTCACAGCCTGTGAAATTCTGTGATTCCTGGGGCCAGGTGGAACATTCTTTCCTCTAGTCTCATTATGTAAATCTTCACCTGCGAAGTGGGCGCATACATTCTTCTTGTGTAGAGGCACCTGCAGCTTTAACTAGTTTCTCAAATTTGATTGGATTTGAGAATTGAAAGTTGTATTTTGAAAAGCACAATAAGGTTTGTATAACTAATCACTAAGGAGAAGCAGATAAGAAGTGAGAAAAACAGTAATCCAGGAAACTACAAAATGGCAGAAAGCTGGGGAAATTCCCACACCTGCTCCCTCCTTTCTTACAGGACACCCAGAAGGCCCAAAACCCCTCTTAATCTCCATCTCTCTTCCCTAGCCCTCCACACTTCTCCAGAAACATTGGCCTCTGTGACTTTTCAACTTTTTATGTTCTTATTCCAGTTTTTGTTTGTTAGCTTCAATATTCTTGCATGCATTTATTCATGTTTCTTAAAATGTTACTTTTAATTATAAAGCATTTCAAACATTCAAACTAAATGTAATATAGCAGACACCTATGCAGTCCCAAGATAAAACAGATGTAAACATTTTGCCATACTTGCTTCTGATCTCTTTTTGTAAAGAAACTGAATGATGCGGATATATTTCCTTTTCCTTTCCTTCCCCAGAGGTAACCACTAATCCAGAAATCAGCGAGTATCATTCTCATGTATGTTTCCAATATATGCATGTGTCTCCACAAAACACAGAAGTCTGCCAACTTTTTCTGTAAAGGGCTAGATAGTAAATATTTTAGGCTTTGCAGGTCTCTGTTGAATATTCTGCTTTTAAAATTAGAAAAAATTTTATAACCCTTCAAAACTGTAAAAAGCATTCGTGGCTCTCTTGCCATACAAAGACAGGCTGAGGCCTGGATTTGGCCATTGGGGGTTAGTTTTCCCGCCTCTGGATGTTTTTCTAGTCCTGTGGGTTCTAATAATTTGCATACAAATTGAATCATGCTGTTTGTATTTTTTCACAATTTAAGTTTTTCATTCAGTATGTTTATGAGATGTATGTACATTGATATATGTTGATCTATTTCATATATATATATAGAGAGAGAGAGAGAGGAGAGAGAGAGAGAGAGAGGTGGAGTTTGGAGTTTTGCTCTTGTTGCCCAGGCTGGAATGCAGTGGTGCAAACTTGGCTCACCGCAACCTCCACTTCCCGGATTCAAGTGATTCTCCTGCCTCAGCTTCCTGAGTAGCTGGGATTACAGGTGCGTGCCACCACGCCTGGCTAATTTTTTTTTTTTTTTTTGTATTTTTAGTAGATGGGGTTTCATCATGTTGGCCAGGCTGGTCTCAAACTCCTGACCTCAAGTGATATACCCACCTCGGCCTCCCAAAGTGCAGAGATTACAGGTGTGAGCCACCACGCCTGGCCTATTTCATATATTTCAATAGGCTATATTGTAGTCCATTGTATGAATACACCACAGGTTCCTTTTCCTTTCTTTTACCAAGAAACAGTTAAGTTTGTTTCCCACTTTTCTTCATTGTAAATAGTGCTGCAATTTTACTGACATAAAATCCAGTTTGGCAGTCTGTGATCAGGATTGGCAGCACATGTGCAAGTTGACTTCTCAGAATGACTCCCATCATGGGAGGTATACTACCTCTGCCACAGTCAAGGTGGTGGAAAGAAAGGAGGGTGCCACTGGAAGTACTGAGCTCATGAAGTTACTGCTGTAGCCACAATATAGGGAACAGGAAATTTTTTGTTTTGTTTTGTTTTGTTTGAGATGGAGTCTTACCCTCTCGCCCACACTGGAGTGCAGTGGCACGACCTTCCGTTCACTGAAAACTCCACCTCCCGGGTTCACACCATTCTCCTGCCTCAGTCTGCTGAGTAGCTGGGACTACAGGTGCTGGGGTTTCACCGTGTTAGCCAGGATGGTCTCGATCTCCTGACCTCGTGATCCACCTGCCTCGGCCTCCCAAAGTGCTGGGATTACAGGTGTGAGTCACCGCGCCCAGCCGGGAACAGGAAATCTTGATCATGAGGCTTTTACCACTGCTTCTGCTGTCTCTTAACACCTGTGAATTTGGTGACTGGGCATGAGGATGCTGACTCTTGCCATCACCACTCTAGTAGCTGCCTACAGTTACCAATAAGCAAGAGACTGGATACTGAAATGCGATTTGTGAGGACAACTCACATCTCCACAAGTGTGCTTGCAATAGCAGGCATATGGCTTCCACATCTCTTCTGCTTTCCAAATATAATGTGAGTGCATCAAATTGGCAGAACCCAGTTTGTATACAGAATGCTAGTGGCAAAGGTGTCTGGAAAACACAATAATTTTTTTCTTTCTTCTTATTTTTGCTTTTCATCTTCTGCTGTACAGGAAAGTACATTAGAGGAATGTAGGAATGAGTGCTGGCCTCTGGGCATCAGTCAGCCTTGTCTACCCCCACACTTCTGGCTTGTTAACAGATTGTTTCATGTGTTTTAGTCTTATTCCCACAAGTAAATGTTTAGCTCTCCAAATCCCAAATCTGAATACGAGGATTCTACCTTGGCCCTAACACAGAGCTGAATACAATGTAACTTCTCTCTCTCTTTGTATATAGATTATATACATTTATTTTGTATTATATATAATATATATGTATTATATATAATATACATGTATGTATTATATATTATATGTGTTTGTGTATATATATGTATTTTTTATGAGACAGGGTCTTGCTCTGTCATCCAGGCTGTAGTGCAGTGGCACAACCATAGCTTACTCCAGCCTCGACCTCCCTGGGCTCAGGTGATCCTGCCACCTCAGTCTCCTGAGTTGCTGGGACCACATGCACATGCCACCACACCTGGCTAATTTTTTTTTTTTTTTTTTTTGTAGACGCAGAGTCTCGCTATGTTGCCAGGGCTGGTCTTGAACTCCTTGCCTCATCCTCCCAAAGTGTTGGTATTATAGGTGTGAGCCACCACACCCAGCTCAATATTTTTTTATTGAAGTGAATAACATAGAAGTAACCATTTTAAAGTAAACAATTCAGTAGCATTTAGGACACTCATGATGTTATGCAACCATCATTTCCATCTAGATCCAAAACATTTTCATCCCCACAAAACAAATCTCATGCCCAAAAAGCAGTGGCTTTCATTCACCATTTAGTCTACCTCTGGCAACCACTATTGATTTTCTGCCTTTATGGATTTACTTATTCTCTATGGATTTATCTGATCTTGGTATTTTATGTACATGAAATCATGAGGATCTTGTTAAAATTTATATTCTGATTCAGTAGGTTGGGGTCGGGACTTGAGCTTCTGAATTACTGTCAAGCTCCCAAATGATGTCTATACTTCTGGGCCATAGAACACACTTTAAGGTAGTAAGGTCTTCGAGTATAGTCATTTAAGTTGATGACCATAATTTAGGTGCCAGTACATAGTAAAAATTAAAGGCAAACACTCACTAAGATGACTAATAACAACAAGAGTTGTTGAAGATGTGGAGAAATTAGAGCCCTTATACTCCGCTGCTGGGAAAGTAAAATGTTATAGTCATTTGGAGAACAGTTTATCAGTTCTTCAAAAAGTTTAACATAGAGTTACCACATGACCCACTAATTCCACTCCTACGTATATACTCAAGAGAAATGAAAACACATATTCACACAAAAACTTTATGCAAATGCTTGTAGCAGCATTATTCATAATGGCCAAAAAGTGAAAACAACTTAAATGCCCATCAAATGATGAATGAATAAACAAAATGTTGACTATCTATTCAGCACAATATTCAGTAATAAAAAGTTAAGAAGCAATGATTTATGCCATGACATGAATGATCCTTAAAATCATAATGCTAAGTGAAAGAAGTCAGTCACAGAAAAGGCCAAAGAATTTTTCCAGAATAGAAAAATTCATAGTGACAGAAAGTATTATAGATTAGTGGTTGCTTATTGCTGGGGGGCAAGAATGGGGAGTGACTGTTTATTAGCACGGTACTTCATTTTTAGGGTGATGAAAATATTCTAAAATTGAGCTTTGGTTGCACAACTTTATGAATATACAAAAAACACTGAATTGCAAACTTTAAGTGTGTGAGGCATATGGTATGTGAATTATATTTCAACAAAGCCGTTGCAAAAAATGGAAAATAAAAAGTAATCATGACTTTATGGCATTACCCTGTGGCAAGCATTTCAAGTTGTGGTGAAACTAGATCACTGGTGCAATTTGGGCAGTTGCATGGCCTCCACAGTAATTGGGGCATAAAAACAGTTCAGGAAATACTGAATTTGTTGACGACTCTAGAATTTCCATGTAGAAGTGGCTTTGGGAAGGGATCTGGTTGGAAGGGGGTAGGATATTAGATTTGAGGCTGTTTACATAATATGCACACTTTTTTCATAGATTCTGTCTTTTATTTACTTATTTTATTTTATTTTTGAGACAGTGTCTCACTGTATTGCCCAGGCTGGAGTGCAATGGCACGATCTTGACTCACTGCCACCTCCGCCTCCTCCCTCAGCCTCCCAAGTAGCTGGGATTACAGGGATGTGCCACCATGCCCGGTTAATTTTTGTATTTTTAGTAGAGACGGGTTTTCACCATGATGGTCAGGCTGGCCGTAAACTCCAGACCTCAGGTGATCTGCCCACCTCGGCCTCCCAAAGTGCTGGGATTACAGGCGTGAGCCACCGCGCCGGGTCAGATTCTGTCTTGTCTTCTATTGGCACTGAGGGAAGGCTGACTGAGAGAGATTGTGAAAAGATTAGGCCCTTCTCTATCCCCAGCTGCAGTTCGTCTTCATCATCACCTGACCTCTAAACTGGGAGTTGGAATATGAGCCTGTTTGGGGTAGGACTATGTTTTACTAGCTTACCACCATATCTCTTGTGCTTGCCATAAAATAGATTTGCAGTACATGTTTGTTGAATGAATAAATGATGTTATCACTTATTAGAAGTTATATAAAAAGGAGAATGAAGTTGTGGGGGCTCCAATAAATAATTCATGTTATTTTTGGAAAAAAGTGAGCAAAGAGATGAAGAAGTTCCATTTAGAGATTAAAATGTCATCTTTATTTCTCACAAATGGTGAAGTCAGAAGACATGGCTTATATCTTGGAGGTGCAAATAACTATGGAATGACAAACCTCAGAACTAGATGTAGCCACTGTGCTAGATAGTTGTAGCAGTAGCCCAAATTTGCTCGTGCCTTCCTGGGTAGTCCACTCCTACACTGAATCTGGGCTTAGCCTTGTGGCTTGCTTCGGTCAGTGAGACATTAGAAAATGTGACATAAGGTAACATTTGGAAAATTATTGCGCATTGACACTCTCTTCTAGGAAACTATCCATCACTGTGAGAACAATCCTGTGCTAGACTTTGAAAAGGTGAGAGATCATGTGGACAGAGGCCCTGGCTATGGAAGTCATCTTAACTGTCCCAGATAAGACCCCAGAAATGTGAATGAGGCTTTATTACACCATCCAGTCCCAGTTGAGCCCGCCTAGAATAGAATATCCCGTCCAGCTAACCAGCAGAATCATAAGAAATAATGTTTGCTGTTTAAGCCATTGTTGTGGGTTGAATTGTGTTTCTTAAACAGATATATTGACATCATAATCCCTGGTACCTCTGTTACCTGTGAATGTGATCATATTTGGAAATTGAGTCTTTGTAAATGTAATTAATATGTAGGGTAAGATGACATCATACTGTAGCAAGTTGGACCCTTAATCCAATACAACTGGTGTCATTATAAAATAAAAGGAGAGGAGGGATAGAGACAAACACACAAGGAGAATGCCATGTAACAATAGAGGCAGAGATTGGAGTGATGAGTTTACAAGGAAAACCAAGGATTGCTGGTGACATCAGAAGCTAAAAGGCATGCAACAGATTCTTCCCGGGAGCCTTCAAAGGGAACATATAATTTTAAGTTTGAAATTCTAACCTCCTGAACTGTGATGAAATAAATTTCTGATGTTTTAAGCCAACCAGTTTGTGCTACCGTGTTACAGCAGCCACAGGAAAGTAATACAGCCATTAAATTTTTGAGTGGTTTCTTACATAGTAAAAGATAAACTATATACTTATCTGCTCATTTGTGGAAGAAACAGACCAGGGCGAGGATCCCAATATGCCTACCCAGAGAAAACTTACATTATTCAAAGAGTGTGCTCTTAGAACGTGTCCTATAAAAGGGAAAAGAGAAAAGCTCTGGGCCTAATATACCTAGTTTATTCGCCTCAGATTCGTTAAACAGATTTCACCCCACCTACGCTTTAATGGGATTTGTAAAGAAGTGGAAAGAATTTAGGAGTGTCACATTAATTAAACTCCCTCCTATAGAAGGAAACATCAGGAATTGAGAAGCATACCAGTTAACAAGAGTCATACAATGAATAGATGAAAAGCCAGATTTATTCCTAGCAAGACTTATAAAGAAAAACTGGTATGGTGTTCATCCAGGAAAATTGTGATTATGAGTGAGCTTCACACTTGCAACTTGAGGTGATATTCTACAAATGGCTGCAATGTTTTATTTTCCATCAGCTGAGTATGTATATGTGAAATCCAAGGCCATGCGTATTTATTTATTTTTATTATATGTAAATAGATTATATATAAATAGATTTTGATATATAAAATATATTTTATTTTCTATTCAATATATACTATAATATAATATAAATTATATATATTGCTCTGTCACCCTGGTTGGAGTGCAGTGGCGCTATCTCAGCTCACTGCAATCTCCACCTCCTGGGTTCAAGCGATTCTCTTGCCTCAGCATCCCAAGTGTCTGGGATTACAGGTGCACACCACCATGCCCAGCTAATTTTTGTATTTTTAGTAGAAACGGGGTTTCACCATGTTGCCCTGACTGGCCTCGAACTCCTGACCTCATGTGATCTGCTTGCCTCAACCTCCAAAAGTCCTGGGATTACAAGTGTGAGCCACTGCGCCCTGTCTATGCTTATTTACCTCTGTTTTCTTCCAAGGGTTTTTTTGTTTTAGTTGTTACATTTAGTTTATTGATCCATTTTAGTTAATTTTCTGCATATGGTATGAGATAGAAGTCCAACTGTACTCTTTATTCATTATCCAAAGGATAAAAACACATATAGTACATTGTTTGAGATCTAATAGGACAGTGGAGCATCTTAAGTGGGTTACCGTTTAGAATAATTCCTGGATGTATTTTAAAATGCCTGAGGACACATCACGTGTTCCATAGAACTCACCTATTGGCCCAAATTCCCAAATAAATCACTACTTTTGGAAGTGATTTCAGAGTCTGTGAATTTTAACCAGTCATTTATTCAAATGTTAATGTAAAGTAATAACATTCTATAATCTTTGTGAAAATTGGAAATGATTATGCCACCTTGATGGATCCCATTGTATGACTTACTGAGTTCTGTAGTTTGAAGATGATCTTATAAACTCTATGATTAATTGTTTTGTTTACTGTAGGTCATAGGTCACATCCCCTTATTTATTATTATTGGTTTTGTGTAGAGAGTTCTCACTGAGTCAGAGGGACTCTGTGGGTAGAAGATCAAGAATTTCTGTACAGGTAAATAAGAGTCATCATTCATCCAACAGACAGTAGAGATGAAACCCCATCTCTACTAAAAATATGAAAAAAACTAGCTGGGCATGATGGCACACTCCTGTAATCCCAGCTACTCGGGAGACTGAGACAAGAGAATTGCTTGAACCCAGGAGATGGAGGTTGCAGTGGCAGTGAGCCAAGATCACGCCACTGCACTCCAGCCTGGGCGACAGAGCAAGACTCTGTCTAAAAAAAAAAAAAAAAAAAAAAAATTAGCTGGGCATGGTGGCTCATGCCTGTAATCCCAGCTATTTAGGAGGTTGAGCCCAGGAATTTGAGGCTACAGTGAGCTATGATTGCATCACTACACTCCAGCCCAGGTGACATGTTACTGCAAATGAGATTTCATTCTTTTTATGGCTAAATTCCATTATGTATCTATAAACCGTTTTCTTTGTCCATCCATCTGTTGAGGAGCACTTAGGTTGATTCCATATCTTGGCTACTGTGAATAGTGCTGCAATAAACATGACAGTGCATATATCCAGTTGATACACTGACTTCCCCTCCTTTGGATAAATACCTAGTGGATGGATCGCAGGATCATATTGTAGCTCTATTTTTAATTTTTTGAGAAATCCCCTTACTGTTTTTCATAATGGCTATACTAATTTACATTCCCCAAAGTCTATAACAGTTCCCTTTTCTATGTTGTTATTCTTTGCATTTTTCATAATAGCCATTCTAATGGAGGTGAGATGATCTCATTGTGGTTTAGATTTGCATTTTCTTGATAATTAGTGATGATGAGCATTTTTTCATATATGTATTGGCCATTTGTATATCTTCTGAGAAATGTCTATTGAGATCCTTTACCCACTTTTTAATGGAATTATTTGTGGTTTTTTTGCTGTTGAGTTGTTTGAGTTCCCTGTATCTTCTAGATATTAGTTCCTTGTCAGATGAATAGTTTGCAAATATTTTCTCCCATTTAACAGGTTGTCTCTTCACTCTGTTGAATGTTTCCTTTACTGCAGAGAAGCTTTTTAGTTTAGTATAGTCCCATTTGTCTATTTTTGTTTTTGTTGCCTGTGCTTTTGAAGTCTTAGCCATAAAATCTTTGCCTAGACCAACGTCCCGCAGTATTTCTTCTGTGCTTTCTTTTGGTAGTTTTATAGTTTCAGGTTTTATGTTTAAGTCTTTAATCCATCTTGGGTTGATTTTTGTATATAATGAGAGAGAGAGGTCCAGTTTAATTCTTCTGCACATAGATATCCAGTTTTCCCAGCACCATTTATTGAAGAGGATCTCCATTCCCCACATATGATTTTGGTGCCTTTGTCAAAAATCTTAGTTGTAAACACATGAATTTATTTATCAGTTCTATATTATGTGCCATAGGTTGATGTATATATTTTTATACCAATACCATGCTATTTTGCTTGCTACAGCCTTGTAGTATATTTTGAAGTTGGGTAGCGTGATGCTTCCAGCTTTATTCTTTTTGGTAAATATTTCTTGAGCTATTTGGAGTCTTTTGTGGTTCCATATAAATTTTAGGATTATTTATTCTATTTCTGTGAAGAATGTCTCGGTATTTTCTTAAGGAATGCACTGAATCTATAGGTTGCTTTAGGGAATGCAGTTATTATAACAATATGAGATATCTTTTGATTTATTTGTGTCCTTTTCATTTTTTGTCATCAGTGTTTTGTAGTTTTTGTTTCAGAGGTCTTTCACCTCCTTAGTATAATTTATTTCTAGGCATTTTATATAGCTATTGTAAATGGGATTGTTTCTTGATTTCTTTTTCAGATAGTTTGTTATTGATGTATAGAAACATTACTTAGTTTAGTATGCTGATTTTATATCCTGAAACTTTACTAAATTTGTTTGTCAGTTCTAACAGTTGTTCGTGGAGTCTTTAGGTTTTTCTGTATATAAGATTATGTTATCTGCAAAGAGGGACAATTTCACTTTCTCTTTTCCTATTTGGATGCCTTTTATTTCTTTTGGTTGACTGATTGCTCTGTAGGACTTCCAGTACTCTGTTGAGTAAGAATGGTAAAAGTTGGCATCCTTGTCTTGTTCCACTTCTTAGAGGAAGGACTTTCAGCTTTTCCCCATTCAAGATGAAATTAATGGTGGGTTTTTCATATATATCCTTTAGTATGTTGAGGTATACTCCTTCTACACCTAGTTTGTTGAGAGTATTGTGAAGAGATGTTGAATCTTATTAAATGCTTTTTCTGCATTTATAAGATAATCTCATGATTTTTGTCCTTTGTTTTGCTAATACTATGTATACATTTGTTGATTTGCATATGTTGTACCATCCTTGCATCTCTGGGATAAATCACACTTCATCATGGTGAATGGTCTTTTTAATATGCTATTGAATTCAGTTTGCTGGTATTGTGTTGAGAATTTTGTGTCTGTATTCATCAGGGATTTTGGCCTATAATTTTTTCATTCTTGTTGTTATGTCCTTGTCTGGTTTTGGTAAGGGGGAATGCTAACATCATAGAGTTAGGGAGAATTCCCTTCTCTTCAATTCTTTGGAATAGTTTGAGAATAATTGTACAATTCAGCAGTAAAGCCATTTGGTCCTAGGCGTTTCTTTTTGGGAGACTTTTTATTACTGATTTAATCTCACTAATTGTTATTGGTCCATCCAGGTTTTCTGTGTCCTCTTGGTTCAATCTTTATAAGTTATATTTGCCCAGGAATTTATCTTTTTTTTCTCTAGGTTTTCAAATTTGTTAGCATATAGCTGTTTATAATGGTCTCTAATGATTATTTGCATTACTTGGTATCAGTTGTAATGCCTCCTTTTTCATTCATAATTTTACTGATTTGGATCATTTATCTTTTTTCTTGGTTAGTCTAACTAGCAGTTTATCAATTTTGTTTTCTTTTTTAAAACAAAACAAAACAAACACAACTTTTTGGGCAGGTGTGGTGGCTCATGCCTGTCATCCAGGAGGCCGAGGCAGGCGGATCACCTGAGGTCAGGAGTTTGAGACCAGCCTGGCCAACATGATGAAACCCCATCTCTACTAAAAATCACAAAATTAGCTGGGTGTGGTGGCACACGCCTGTAATCCCAGCTACTCACAATCGCTTGAACCTGGGAGGTAGAGATTGCAGTGAGCCGAGGTTGCAGTGAGCCGAGATTGCACCACTGCACTCCAGCCTGGGGAACAGAGCAAGACTTTGTCTAAAAAAAACCCACTTTTCACTTTATTGATCCTTGTTATTGTTTTTGTAGTCTTCAATTTTATTTAGTTTTGCTCTGATCTTTATTATTTCTTTTCTTCTACTAACTTAAGGTTTGAGTTGTTCTTGCTTTTCTAGTTCCTTGAGGTGCACTGTTAGGTTGTTTGTTTCAGATCATTCTACTTAGTTTTTTTTTTGGAGACAGAGTCTCACTCACTCACCCAGCCTCCTGAGTAGCTGGGACTACAGGCACATGCCACCTTGCCCAACTAATTATTTGTATTTTCAGTAGAGACGGGGTTTCACCATGTTGTCCAGGCTGGTGTCAAACTCCTGAGCTCAGGCAATCTGCCTACCTTGGCCTCCCAAAGTGCTAGGATTACAGGAGTGAGTCACTACACCTGGTCTCTACTTTTTTGATATAGGCTTTTATTGCTATAAACTTCCCTCTTAGCACTGTTTTTGTTGTGTCCCACAGGTTTTGGTATGTTGTATTTCCATGTTCATTTGTTTCACATTTTAAAAGATTTCCTTTATAATTTCTCCATTGATCAAATGACTTTTCAGGAGCATATTGTTTAATTTTTGTGTATTTGTACAATTTCCAAAGTTTCTCTTGTTACTTCTTTCTGGGTTTATTCCACTGTGGCTTGATAATATACTTGATACAATTTTGATTTTTTAAAACTTGTTGAGACTTGTTTTGTGACCTAACATATGGTCAGTCCTGGAGAATGTTCCATGTGCTGATGAGAAGAATGTGCATTCTGCAGTAGTTGGATGAAATGTTCTGTGAATGTCTGTTAAGTCCATTTGGTCTAAAGTACATTTGAAATCTAGTGTTTCTTTGTTGATTTTCTATCTAGATGATCTGTCTAATGTTGAGAGTGTAGTGTTGAAGTTCCCAACTATTATTTTGTTGGAGCCTATAGCTCCTTTTAGATCTAATCATATTAACTTTATATATCTGGGTGCTCAGTTGTGGGGTGCATATATGTTTAAAATTGTTATATCCTCTTGCTCAGTGGATCCTTTATCATTACATAGTGACCTTTTCTGTCTCATTTTAAAGTTTTTGACTTAAAGTCTGTTTTATCTGATAAAAGTATTACTAGTTTTGCTTGCTTTTGGTTTCTATTGGTGTGGAATATCTTTTTCCATATCTTCACTTTCAGCATATATGTGTCTTTACAGGTGAAGTGAATTTCGTGTAGGCAGCATATAGTTGGATCTTTTTTTTTTTTTTTTTTTTGTCCATTTGGTTAGTCTATATCTTTTATGTGAGGAATTTAACCCATTGACATTCAAGGTTATTATTGACAGATGAGAATGTATTTCCGTCATTTTATTTTTTTTCTGTTAGTTTTGTATATATTTTGTTCTTTTTTTCCTCTCTTATTAATTATCATTGTGGTTCAATGGTTTTCTGCAGTGGTGATATTTATCTCCTTTCTCCTTCTCTTTTGTGTATCTGCTTTATCAGTGAGTTTTATAGTTTCATAATGGTAGACTTTTTCCTTTCTGTTTTCAGATATAGGATTCCTTTAAGCATTTTTTTGCAGGGCCAGTGTAGTGGTGATGAATTTCCTCAGATTTTGCTTGTCTGGAAAAGTATTTCTTCTTCATTTTTTTAAGACTAGCTTTACTTGTTTTAGTATCCTTGGCTGACAGTTTTATTTTTTTCTTTCAGCACCTTGAAGATATCATGACATTCTCTCCTGGCAAAAGGTTTCTCCTGAGACATCCATAATTAGTCTGATCAAGGTTCTCTTATATATGACTAGATGCTTTTCTCTTGCTGTTTTTATAATTCTCTCCTTGTCTTTGACTTTTCACATTTCGACTTTTCTTTTCTTTTCTTTTTTTTTATGAAGTCTTGCTCTGTCACCCAGGCTGGAGTGCAGTGGTACAATTTCAGCTCATTGCAACCTCTACCTCCTGGGTTCAAGTCGTTCTCCTTCCTCAGCCTGCTGAGTAGCTGGGATTACAGGTGTCTGATACCATGCTCGCCTAATTTTTGTATTTTTAGTAGAGATGGGGTTTCGCCATGTTGACCAGGCTGGTCTCAAACTTCTGACCTCAGGTGATCCACCCATCTCAGCCTCCCAAAGTGCTGAGATTACAGGCATGAGCCACTGTGCCCAGCCTGGCAGTTTGAATTTTATGTGCCATGGATAAAATCTTTTTGGCGGCTGGGCACAGTGGCTCACACCTGTAATCCCAACACTTTGTGAGGCTGAGGCAGGCAGATCAACTGAGGTCAGGAGTTTGAGATCAGCCTGGCCAACATGATGAAACCTTATCTCTACTAAAAATACAGAAAAATTCACGAGATGTGGTGACTCATTCCTGTAATCCCAGCTACTCAGAAAGCTGATGCAGGAGAATGGCTTGAACCTGAGAGGCAGAGGCTGTGGTGAGCTGACATTGCACCATTGCACTTCAGCCTGCGCAACAGAGCGAGACTCCATCTCAGAAACAACAATAACAACAACAACAAAAAGAGGCGGGGCGCAGTGGCTCATGCCTGTAATCCCAGCACTTTGGGAGGCCAAGGTGGGTAGATCACTTGAGGTCAGGAGTTCGAGACCAGACTGGTCAACATGGTGAAACCCCATCTCTACTAAAAATACAAAAATTAGCCGGGCGTGGTGGCAGGTGCGTGTAATCCCAGCTACTCAGGAAGCTAAGGCAGGAGAATCACTTGAACCTGGGAGGTGGAGGTTGCAGTGAGCCAAGATTGCACCATTGCACTCCAGCCTGGGGGACAGGAGCAAGACTTCGTCTAAAAAAGAAAGAAAGAAAGAAACAATACCTTTTGGGTTGTATCTATTTGGGGATTTCTGAGCTCTCTATGTCTGAATGTTTAAATCTCTTGCTAGACTTGGGCAATTTTCAGATATTGTTTCAGTAAATATGTTCTCTATGCCTTTGGCTTTCACTTCACCTTCTGGAACACCCAAAATTTAGGTATTTAATTACCTTATGATGTGCCATATATCAGGCAGGTTTTATTTTTTCTCTTTTTTTGGTCTGACTGAATTCTTCCAAAAGACCCGTCTTCAAGTCCAGAAATTTTTTCATCTGCTTGATTTAGTCTATTGTTGAAACTATAATCGTATTTTTAATTTCATTCACTGGATTTTCAGTTGTTGGATTTTTGTTTGATTCTCTTTTATTATATCTATCTCTTTTTAAATTTCTCATTCTGATCATGAGTTGTTTTTGTGGGTTTTTTTGCATTGTTTATTTATGCTTTTTTGTATCTCACTGACCTCTAATATCATTATTTTGAATTGTTTTTCAGGCATTTCATAGATTTATATTTCATTGGAATCTGTTGCTGGAGAATTATTGTGTTCTCTTGGAGATGGCATGTCTCTGTGCTTTTTTATGTTTCTTGTGTCCTTATATTGATATCTGCACATCTGGTATAACAGTCACTCCAATTTTATTGCTTTACTTTCACAGGAAAATACTTTTTCCCATGGATGTATCTATAGTGCTGGTTCGGTAGGGTGGTTTGGCTTTGATTCCAGGTGGCCACAGTAGTGTTGTCTCCATATGATTTCTTTGGCTGTAATCAGCACCAGTGGCATCTGTGAGTTCATCAATAGCTTAGACTGTGGTTATTAGTGGACACTGTGGTAAGGCTTTACTGGGGACAGGAACTCCGGGCAGACTGGTCCTTAGGCACCAGTGATGGTAGTGTCAGAGGGATGGACCTGTCCTTATGCTTCCCCAGTAGTGTGCAGAAGTGCTGGCTGCAGCAAGTGGGGTGGTTCGATCTCCAGATTCCTGGATGACATGCTTGGGTGCAGGTAGCTTTGATGATGGATGAGACAGGCTTTTCTTCAGGCCCTAGACAATGCCCACAGGCACTGGCAGTAGCAGTGGTGGGTGGGGCAGGCCTGTCCTCAGGCCCCTGGATGATGCCTGCAGGCATCTGCAGTGGTGGACAAGACAGGTCAATCCCCAGGTCTCCAAATATCTGCGGTGGCTGGTCAGGCAGGTCAATCCCTAGACCCCTGGATGACATGCATGGCCACCAGTGGTGGGCTCACAGACTTATCTGCTGGTTTCCTCAATAGTGCACACAGTTGCTGGATGCAGCAGGAGGGGTGGGTCAATCCCTATTTCCTGAATGGCATGCTTGGGTGCAGGTGGTAGTAATGGTGGGTAGGCCAGTCCTGTCCTCAGGACGCTGGATGGTGTGTGCAGGTGCCTGTGCAGGACAGATAAGTCTCCACATCCCCAGATTACATGCCTATGTAAATAGTTTTAAGTTCTCTGGTTATTCAGGAAAGGGAGTGATTGTTTTCCCCATAGGCGATATAGTGTAGGGACAAGGGGTATGTAGGTAAGGTTCTATATGATTGTGGGTGCATAGATCTCTATCCTTATGCCTTATTGACCACCTCCCCCTTATCTAATAGCCAATAGACTTTTTGCCTATAGATACCATTTTGCATCTAATTATATTATGGCTGCTAATATTTGTTGAATGTGGCAGGTTTGCTGTTAAATTTGCTCTGTTAAAAGATAAACTTAGGTATATTACAATTTTAAACAGTTTATTTGAGCAGTCAACAATTCATGAATCAGGCAGCACCAGACCACAAGAGGTTCAGCACTCCACTAAGGCGCATGAGGTGACAACTTTTATAAGGTGTTTGGAGAAACAGGGCGAATAAAATATTTGATTGATTAAAGTGGAAAGTCTTTATTTAGAGGTTAGTTGGCAGTTTCTGATTGGTAAAGTCTAGTTTGAGGCTAACTGGTTGCTTCTAATTGGTTAAGCTTAAGTTTCATTTTATAATTTGCATTAAATTGGGTTTTGGTTTGCCAGAAACTCAAGGTGCTGGAGCTCTCTCAGCCTAACTGCCTCCCAATTAACTGTTTTTTGTTTGTTTGTTTGTTTTTGGTTTTGGTTTTTGTTTTTTTTTAAACAGCTAGTGATTTGTTGCCTCTTAAACTAGATGGTAAATTCTTGAGGCCAGGCCTAAACATTTCTTGTCATTGCACATAGGGTTTAGCCTGGATTGAGCACACAGCAGAGGTTCAGGAAATATGTATTGGTTGATTCCAAAATTAAACTAAGCTAATTTGAGATGATCGGCTGTTTGTGTTTGCTTTTCCTCTTCTCCTTATAATCAGTATTTAGATAATTAAGAAATTACTGTGAAAGTTAAAATTTCTGCCTGCTTTTCATTTAATGAGAAATGCATTTTCTAAACTTGATCTCAATCATGTGTCTTGCTTTATTTCTTAAGAGCTAATTTCTGCTGATTCCTGGGCAGGTCAAAACTGTTGTATTTATAGTTTCAAATTGAGGAGATTTTTAAATTAAGATGTATACTTTAGCGAGGTTGTGATGCAAGTTACAGTCTTCTACATAGTTCAAAATAAGAAAATTCAGGTATAAACAGATGCGTTTTACAGAAATTAGGCAGAGTAGATGCTGACAGGTAAGTGAACTGAGCTATTTCCAAGCAACAAAGGTAAAAAGGGAAATAGTTTCAGTTGCAGTTTTCCTTATATTAGAAGAGCTATTTTACAAAATTATGGGTGCACACAGTTTTTCTTTCCTGAGATTAAGCTCAAAAGGAAATTTATCTCCCCAGTTCTTTTATAAACTACTTTGAATAACATTAAACAATATCTTCAGTGAGAGTTTTGCAGAAGGTACAGCAACTCTATTTAAATAAGTGGATTGTCTTTCAAATGCAAGATTGAAGGTAAAATGTAAAATTTTTTTTTTTTTTTTTTTTGAGGCGGAGTCTTCACTCTGTCGCCCAGGCTGGAGTGCAGTGGCACCATCTCGGCTCACTGCAAGCTCCGCCTCCCGGGTTTGCGCCATTCTCCTGCCTCAGCCTCCCGAGTAGCTGGGACTACAGGCGCCCGCCACCGCGCCCGGCTAATTTTTTGTATTTTAGTAGAGACGGGGTTTCACCGTGTTAGCCAGGATGGTCTCGATCTCCTGACCTCGTGATCCGCCCGTCTCGGCCTCCCAAAGTGCAGGGATTACAGGCGTGAGCCACCGCGCCCGGCCAAAATGTAAAATTTTTTAACAGTGTAGACATTTCTCAAAGATATTCAAATGATATGATCTAGATATTTTACTTCGTGCTGACCCATCTTTATAAGGTCTAGACTCTAGAAGTAAATAATGATTATTTTGAGCCAGTTCACTACAGGTGCTCAGGAGTTACCAATTCAGAATTGAGTACCTATAGTAAACATGACTTTTGTGGTTGATTAATGCCAAAGTGGCACTCATGATATTCTAAATGTGATAGGGAAAAGCCACTAATCAATTAGGAAAGTTTCACAACAGGATTGTGTTCCCACTTGGTGAGAAGACCAATTCATCTCCACAGGAGGGTGGATAGCAGCAGTATTCAAAAGAAAGAGTCAGGAGTCTTTACAAGAAAGAACTTTTAATATTTTCAAACATTCAATATGCAGTTTATTATTTGAGACTCTAGTATCCTGTGCCTAATAGCTGGAAAACCTAGGACGTTTATTGAATAGTTTTTAGTAATGCACTAACAAGTGACTAGAATTAATGCATTGCAGCCTATAAATCTAGGCCTTTCAAAAAACGTTTGTGCAAAAGTGCACATTTCCTCTAATCTAAAATATAACTGGAGAGCAAGTATAGGGAAATTTGGCACATATATGTGGACATAAAATATAAATTACATATTATGTAAAATATGCACATTATGTAATACATCACATAGTAATAGATCGTTGGTAAATACATAAATAAAATAAAGTGGTCTCTTGGTATCCATGGGGGATTGGTTTTAAGACTCCCTGTGGGTACCAAAATCCACAAATGTTCAAGTCCCTTATATAAAATGATATTGCATTTGTATGTAACCTATGCATATGCTCCTACATACTTCAAATAATCTCTAGATTATTTACAATACCTAACACAATGTAGATGCTATGTGCATAGTTGTTACATTGTTGATTTTTTTTTCTCCAGATGGAGTCTTGCTCTGTCGCCCAGGCTGGAGTGCAATGGTGTGATCTCAGCTCACTGCAACCTCCACCCCCTGGATTCAAGCGGTTCTCTTGCCTCAGCCTCCTGAGTAGCTGGGATTACAGGCACTCGCTACCATATCCAGCTAATTTTTTGTATTTTTAGTAGAGATGGGGTTTCACCATGTTAGCCAGGCTGGTCTTGAACTCCTGTCCTCATGATCCACCCACCTCGGCCTCGCAACGTGCTGGGATTACAGGCGTGAGCAACTGTGCTCAGCCTGTTTTAAATTTTTTTTTTTTTTTTTTTTTTTTTGAGACGGAGTCTCGCTCTGTCACCCAGGCTGGAGTGCAGTGGCCGGATCTCGGCTCACTGCAAGCTCCGCCTCCCGGGTTCCCGCCATTCTCCGGCCTCAGCCTCCCGAGTAGCTGGGACTACAGGCGTCCGCCACGTCGCCCGGCTAGTTTTTTTTTGTATTTTTTAGTAGAGACGGGGTTTCACCATGGTAACCAGGATGGTCTCGATCTCCTGACCTCGTCATCCGCCCGTCTCGGCCTCCCAAAGTGCTGGGATTACAGGCTTGAGCCACCGCGCCCGGCCCTTAAATTTTTTTTTAATTGTTGCTTTGTTATTTTTTTCGGAATATTTTTGATCCATGTTTGGTTAAATCCATGAATATGGAACTCATGATTATGGAGGGTCAACTGCTTGTATTTGACCATAGGGCCCACAAATGACCTCATCCCTTTCTACCTTTAAAGATACAAGCCCTTAAGATCTCACATCCAGGCCTGTTTTCTCTCTCTGTCAGTCTCGCTGTGTCTTTGTAGCTGTCTCTTTCTCTCCTTTCTCGTGCTGAGCAAGGCTTTCAGTTCCCTCATTTATCCCATTGAACTAATGACTGAATATTCAGATGCTGGTGAGAGAATTTTTTTCTTGCCTCAAGGTCTTCCCATTTATTATGCCCACTGCAGAATACTCTTCTTGCTCCATCTCTTTTTGGTTTAGCTCCTACTCATCTTTCACAGCCCTATTTAAAATTCCCTTCAATCAAGAAGGCTTCCCTGAGAGTTACATTGAGACTGAAATTAAATCCCTTTCTTATATATTCCTCTAGCATCTCTTATTTAAGACATTTACTATTGTAAAAACATTTCAAACATATTCAAATGTAAAGAGAGCAATATAATGAGGACCCACTGAAGCATGCTTTCTAACTTTCAACAGTCTGGTAAATTCCTTTCTCAAAATTTGTCTTTCAATTTCAGTTTCATGACGTCAAGAACCATGGCTGACTTGCTATTGCTTTATCCTTAGTGCTTAGAACGGTACTGGATATACAGGAGCCATTTACTAAAGATGTGTTCAATAAAGGAATGCATCAGTCAATCAGTGAGAGTGATAGCAAGGTTTGCTTTTATGGTTTTTTGTTGTTAACAAGAGAGTGATATAAACATCTTTACTACCTATAAGAAAATAAAAAGAAAGAGCTAAAAATACAACAGAGTGCAACATGGAGAGATGGGATTCCTGATGTCAAGGTAGGCCTACAGAGGTTAATACGGGATTTGCCTAGCTAATTGCCCTGCATGTCTCTGCTTGGATGTTGTAGAGCAAGCTTGTCCAACCTGGGGCCCACGTGGCCCAGGGAAGCCAAAAGATTGAACACACTGTTGTTGAGGCATCTCAAATTCAAATAATTCAAAATACATTGCTCATCTTTTCTTCTAGATCTGTTCTCTCTATTTTTATTAGTGTTTCTATTGTGCCCTCAGGTGAGAATCAGGAGATCTGGATCCTAGTCCTGACTTCCCTACTTGTTTTCTGGATAAATCACTTGACTTCTCTCAGCCTCAGAGTTCTCACCTGTAGAGTCAGAGAACAAGACTAGATGACATCAAGGGCATTATCCAATGCTTAGATTCAGAGTCTAATCCTGAGCCATCTGAAATTCTTCTCTTTTCCTCATTTAACACATCCAACACAGTGGCAGGTTTGCTCAAATTTTGTTCAGAATCTCATCTCTCTTCTAGACTAGTGTACTGGCCTAGACTCATTGTGACTCCTTTACACAAATATGATCCAACCTTTCAGTATGCCCCTGGTATTTAATAAAGTCCCAACTGCTTAGCCTAGCATTTGTGATTCTCTAAAATCTAACCTGAACCAATCTCTCCAGCCTTGTTTCTTACTTCTACATGACCTGACAATCCAGCAGTACTAAATTGCCCTCTTTTCCCCCATGAAAGGACTATGCATTCCCACGTTTCTGTCTTTGTCCATGCTAGTTTCTCCACCAAAAATGCATTTTATTCCATTACTGCATGTGTTGGGCCTCTTAATTCATTAAATGACAGCTCAAATGCCACTCCTCCATGAAGCTTCTTTTTATTCTTTTTAGCCAGAAATAGTCTCCCTGCTTTCTGAATACTTGGCATTTTATGGTACATATATCTTTCTGTCTTATATGAATTTCTCACAGATGTCTGACTAGACTGTAAATTCCTTGATGGACGGACCAATGTTTTGGTCACCCTTATTTAAGTAAGTTGCTCTGTGCCTAGCACATAGTGGACACATGATAAAGAGTTTAAATGTATGAATCTATTTCTAAAATTTATAAATTTTCTGTAGTCCATAATTTTTTTAGGTACTCCAAAATAGTATTAGTCAGGGTCTTTTAGAGAAATGGAACCAATAGGAATGGGCTCACATGATGATGGAGGCTGAGAAGTCCCAAGGTCTGCTGGAGACCCAGGAGAACCAATGATATAGTTCCAGTTGAAAAGCCAGCAGGTTTGAAGAAAAGCTGATTTTTTTTTTTTTTTTTTTTTTTTTTTTTTGAGACAGCGATCTCCCTCTGTAACTGGTGTCCAGTGGTACAATCATGGCTCACTGAAGCTTTGAACTCCTGGGCTCCAGCAATCTTCCCATCTCAGCCCCCAAAGTAGCTGGAACTACAGGCATGTGCCATTATGCCTGCTTAAATTTTTTATTTTTGAATTTTTTTGTGAAGACAGGATCTCACTCTATTGCCCAGGCTGGTCTCAAATTCCTGGCCTCAAGCAACCCTCCTATGTTGGCCTGCCAAGGTACTGGGATAACAGGTGTAAGCAGCCATGCCCAGCCTAGAAAAGCTGATATTTCAGTTGGAGTCTGAATGTAGGAAACGACTAATGGTCCAGTTAGAAGGAAGTCAGGCAGAAGGAATTCTCTCTCTCTCTCTTATTCAACCTTTGTGTTTTATTCAGCCTTTCAGCAGATTGGATGACGCTTACCCACACTGGGTAGGACAATCTGCTTTACTCAGTCTACCAATTCAAATATTAACTTCATCCAGAAGCATCCTCATACGTACATAGATATTTAGGTGATGGGACACCCTGTGGCCAAGACAAGTTGACACATAAAATTAACCATCCCACACACAAAAATCAGTGAAATTTTAATCAGTTTTTCTCTCACTTCAGCAATTGCAGCTATTGAATACTCTAAAGTGATATAATGTAGCAGGGCATTCTTTGTAAATAAGTTAATAAGCATAAATTATTTGTGAAACATTTGGGCATATCTATGCCAAAGCTCTATGCCTCTTTTTTACTTGATGCATAGGCCTTCTCAGGTTCAATTACAGCAACCAGGGTATTTTTCCAAATATCAGGGATAGAACCTAGGCACTGGTGTTCAACTTCCAAAAGGATTGGTATCTGAGTTATACACCTATAGGTTCTGGTGACCCATTGAGCTACACCCTAAGTGTGACAACTTTATGGTGGCATGGGTGTATCCTGGAATTGACCCTTGAGGACAACTATCTTTTGTTTGTTACTCTGCAGTAAACTTACTATATTATACAGCCCAGGGGCATGAGAACTTCTATAGACTGACTGTTTGTGTTCCCCTTGAATTCATACGTTGAAACGTAATTCCTAATATATTGATATTTGGAGGTGGAGTCTTTGAAAGGCGATAAGGTTACAAGGATGGAACTCTTGTTAATGGGATTAGTGCCCTTATAAATGAGGGCCCAGAGAACTCCTTCTGCCCTCCACTATGTGAGAACAGAGCATTAAGATAGCACCCTATGATTCAGGAAGTGGGCCTCACCAGATACTGAATCTGTTTTGATCTTGGACTTCTTAGCCTCCAGAACTGTGAGAATAAATTTCTGCTGTTTATAAGCCACCAACTAGGTATTTTTGTTAGAACAGCCAGAATGGACTAAGGCAAAGACTGAGCATGACTTCACTGTTAGCTAATTTGTTTTGCTTTTGATTTGTGTTTAAACGATTCATATAAAGGAATTGTTTCAAATTGTCCCTTTTCTTTTTTATTTATTTATTTATTTTTTTTTGAGACAGGGTCTCACTCTGTCACCCAGGCTGGAATGCAGTTGTGCAATCGCAGCTCACTGCAGCCTCAACCTCCTGAGCTCAAGTGATCCTCCCACCTCCACCTCCCAAGTAGCTGGGACCACAAAAGCACACCTCCATGTCAGACTAATTTTTGTGTTTTTTGTAGAGACAGGGTCTTACCATGTTACCCAGGCTGGTCTCAAAGTCCTGGGCTCAAGTGATCCATCCACTTCGGCCTCCCAAAGTGCTGGGATTACAGGTGTGAGCCACTGTGCCTGCCCTCAAATTATCCTTTTAAAGTCAACCTGACTCTTTCGACATTGTCACATGACTTCATCATTAGGTGATTCTCTCCACTGGAACAAATACCATGCTGGAAAAAATCAAGGGTGAGAGCCATAGCTAGAGCAGCACAATAGTGTTAAATTTGTATAATTTTGTATAATTTGATGAGTTATTGATAAGTAAATGCTGACCCCCATCCTCATTATGATCACAAGGCCTGTGAAAGAAATGGGAAGGGGGGCCGAGCACAGTGGCTCACACCTATAATCCTAGCACATTGGGAGGCTGAGGTGGAAGGATTGCTTGAGCCCAGAAGTTCAAGACTAGCCTGAGCAACATAGTGAATCCCGTCTCTACAAAAAAATGCAAAAATTAGTGGGGCATAATGGCATGTGCCTCTAGTCCCAGCTATTCGGGAGGCTGAAGTGGGAGGATCACCTGAGGCTGGAGAGGTCAAGGCTGCAGTGAGTCATAATTGTACCACTTGACTTCAGCCTGGGTGACAGAGTGAAACCTCATCTCAAACAAAACGAAAGAAAATAAAACAAAAAGAAAAGAAATGGGAAGGTGATGTGGATTGCATTTGTCAGCCAAAAAACCCTGGTGACTCATGTAGGCGCAGAAATATTATCACTTATTACTTCTTCTCCAATTAGGAGAGCAGTTTGTCATCATAAGTGCATCTTAGGCAGGTCTGCAGAAATCCTTAACTCCTGGCATGCATTCCATGAGGAAGTGCAGAGTGCATTGTCAAAAAGTCTTTGCTACATTGGAAGCAAGAGGGGCCAGGTTAAGCAGGACTGGGGAGCAAAACATTTGTGTATTTGTCCAGATTGATAACTAAATTATGGGCAGCTATGAGTCTATAATGTCTCCTTGCAGTGGAGACTTATTTATTGATTTCGTATCCATTTTTATTGGGTGCATTTCTAGCATATTGTTGGATGCTCAGGTATCAATGACGGTCTACTTGTGGTAAATCATCCTCCTCATCAAAAAGTATTCTAATGACCAAGCAATAGCAAAGTCCACTTTCAAGAGCATACAATTTACAGAGTTAACAAGGACAAATTGAGATTCCCTAACTATCCAAACTACTGCAATCATTGTAATCACTGCAGGAGTCAAGTCTGCAATGTGGCACTTAGGATGTGCTCTTAACTTAAGGGTCTAAATTCATATGATTTGGGCTTGTTATTTGCTTATATGTCATGAAGGAAAAAACTGAAAGTAGATTGAGCAATAGAGTCACCTCATATTTTTAGCATGCAGGTTTCCAAAATCAAATTCTACACATTTGATAAGAAGCTTGGTTTTAAGCCAGGGTCTTAAAGGCCTGCCCCTGCAGGCCTTTAGACTAGGACAGGAATGTAAATGAAAAAAGTGGGCTGAGGGAAGACTGGGACAAAGTGGAGATTATGTGTCCTATCTTCAAAGGCCAGAAATTCATTAACCCCAGCCCAGTGACTGCCTTTTGGGAATATGGGTCTTGTGTGGCCACTCTCTATCATTTTCAAAATATATATAGACTCCAAACAAAGGAAATCAGTATATTGAAGACATAGCTGCATTCCCATATTTATTGCAGCATTGTTCACAATAGCCAACATTTGGAAGCAGCCTAAATGTTCACCAGCAGATGAATGGATAAAGAAATGTGGTACACATACACAATGGAGTACTATTCAGCCATAAAAAAGAATGAGATCCTGTTATATACAACAACATGGATGAAACTAGAGGTCATTATGTTATGTGAAATAAGTCAGACACAGAAAGACAAACTTTGCCTGTTCTTGCTTATTTCTGGGAGCTAAAAATTAAAATAATTAAACTCACAGAGATAGAGAGTAGAAGGATGGTTACTAGCAGCTGGGAAGGGTAGTGGGAAAGTGGGGGTGGTTAGTGGGTGCAAAAAAATAGAAAGAATGAATAAGACCTAGTATTTGCTAGCACCACAGGGTGGCTACAGTAAAAAATAATTGACTTATGCATTTAAAAATAACTACAAGAGCATAATTGGATTGTTTGTAACACAAAAGATACATGTTTGAGGGAATGGATACCCCATTTACCCTGGTGTGATTATGACACATTGCATACCTGTATCACAATACTTCATGTAACCTGTAAATACACACACCTATTATGTACCCACAAAAATTAAAAATTTAAATGAAAAACCCTTGAAAATCCAGATTTTTTTTCTGAAAAACTTCCTGATCTTTAGGTGCTGGCAGTGCACGCTCAGAGGCTTGGTTTGGCTTAGAGATTACTAATCTCTAGTTTAGTAGCAAGAGCAGTAGACTAGAAATCAGAAGACCTGGGTTCAAGCATGCTATCCCCTATACCTGTGAGGTCTTTGACAAGTCACTTCATCTCTGTGGGCTCCTTTTTTTTTCCCTTCAACTTTTATTTTAAGTTCTGGGGATACATGTGCAGGATGTGGAGGTTTGTTACACAGGTAAACGTGTGCCATGGTAGTTTACTGCACAGATCATCCCACCACCACCAAATGTAGCCAGGTTGTGTGTTCAAGGTATTAAGCCCAGAGTCAATTAGCTATTCTTCCTGATGCTCTCCCTGGCCCCACCTCACCTCCAACAGGACCCAGTGTGTGTTGTTCCCCACCCCGATGTGTCCATGTTTTCTTATCATCCAGCTCCCTCTTATAAGTGAGAACATACAGTGCTTGGTTTTCTGTTCCTGTGCTAGTTTGCTGAGGATAATGGCTTCCACATCCATCCATATCCCTGCAAAGGACATGATCTTGTTCCTTTTTATGGCTGCATAGTACTCCATGGTGTATATGTACCACATTTTCTTTATCCAGTCTATCATTGATGGGCATTTAGGTTAATTCCATGTCTTTGCTGTTGTGAATAGCGCTGCAATGAACATTCACGTGCATGTGTCTTTATAATAGCATGATTTATATTCCTTTGGGTATATACCTAGTAATGGGATTCCTGGGTCAAATAGTATTTCTGCCTCTAGGTCTTTGAGGAATCTCCACACTGTTTTCCCCAATGGTTGAACTAGTTTACACTCTGTGGGCTTCTTTTTCCCTCTCTGTAACATAGAGAAAAAAATGCCTACCATAATTGTGCCACAGAATTGTGTTAATGAGATGAATGATGGTGTATGTGAAAGACCTTTGACATAGGCCAAATGTTAGACAAATGTCTGAGTTGGTGAATGTTGCTTTGATACACATCAGGGATGATGGTAAAATGAACTATTTTTTCTGCCAGTTTTATTAGCCTAAGGAAAAGACTCAAGGAATTTTTGAAACTTTAAAGCCAAAAGACATTCACATTTGGGCAAAATGTTAGAAGGTTGTGTGCCAGGGCAGCATCCCCAGACTAAGGGCTGCATGTGCTTTAAAGAGAAGAGGTAGTCTTTTTAAAGTCAGTAGCTGTGGGCCATAAATTGATTCTTGAGCGGAGGTAGTGGTGCATGGTGGGAAGAACAATCCGGTCATCTAACCAGGCACTCCTCAGCTTTGAGAGAGATCCCTTGAAGTCATTAGCTCTGGTAAGATGAGTAATGCAATTTATAGGTGTGAGTCCTGGCTTAAATTGTAAAAGATGCTTGGTGCTAGAGTCATTTGTCACGCAGAAGCTCAGGGAAGCCATAGGTTGCAGATTTCAGTTCAGCAACTGCATGAATAATTCACCAGTCATTTTGTCAGATTACAGCAACCAGTTTTTCTCTCTCAAATTCTTAGACCTAGCTGTTAAGAATTAACTGACAAGAAGGTGAGCACTTGTACACTCTGCTTTAAGGCTCAGAAATGGCAGATGAAGAGATGTACCTTCTTGAACTTATTTTTCTAACTTACCTGCTGTTATTTTGTTCTGTCCTATTTAATTATATTTTCTTAGTTATTGATTAAGTAGACTGGATTTGAATAATTTACTCTATGAATAAGAGAGACAGTGTTGATTCTTAAAATCACTTTGCCATTCTTATAAAACTTGTCTTCTCATTCTTTTTGAAAACAAATCTTTAGGAAGTCAATATGATCCTGAAAAGTTGCTTGTACTGTATTTTTTGTGTGTGTTTGTTTGTTTGTTTGAGACAGAGTTTCACTCTGTCACCCAGGCTGGAGTGCAGTGGTGCAATCTCAGCTCACTGCAACCTCCGCCTCCCTGATTCAAGTGAGTCTCCTACTTTAGCCTCCTTAGTAGCTGGGATTACAGGCATAGGCCACCACACCCAGCTCGTTTTTGTATTTTTAGTAGAGACGAGGTTTCACCATGTTTGCCAGGTTGGTCTCCAACTCCTGACCTCAAGTGATTCACCCGCCTCAGCCTCCCACAGTGCTGGGATTATAGGCGTGAGTCACCGCGACCGGCCTGTACTGTTCTTTAGTTTAACTTTCAGCTAACAAGTATAGGGTATTTACAGATAAAGGGCTATAATGTTTGGGATTTGCTTTAGCAAATTTAGCTATGTTGTGTGTTTAAGCATATGAGGGACCATGAATGAAATGCCAGTGGCCAGGAAGTGATCATTGTTGAAGTTGGATAGTGAACACATTAGGGTTCATGATACTATTCTCTAATATTTTATAAAAAGGAAAAAAATTGTGAATTACTTTACGTGATGTATAGGCAATGTTTTATCAGCTTACCCTCACCCATGGGACTTCATTTGTCTTTACTTTTATTTATTTATTTATTTATTTATTTATTTATTTATTTTTGAGACGGAATTTCTCTTTTGTTGCCCAGGCTGGAGTGCAATAGCGCGATCTCGGCTCACTGCAACCTCCACCTCCTGGGTTCAAGCGATTCTCCTTCGTCAGCCTCCTGAGTAGTTGGGATTACAGGCATGCGCCACCACACCCAGCTAATTTTGTATTTCTAGTAGAGACAGTGTTTCTCCGTGTTGGTCAGGCTGGTCTTGAACTCCTGACCTCAGGTGATCCACCCACCTCAGCCTCCCAAAGTGCTGGGATTACAGGCGTGAGCCACCGCACCCGGCTTTACTTTTAAATTATTAATTATAGAAGTAACACATGCTTATTATGAAAATATTCAAATAATACAAAATATGTAAACAGTAAATGGTCCCCATTTACATCTCACTGTGACTTCTTCCTAATTTCACATGCTTTCTCAGAAGTAACAACAGTAAAAGTCAGGTGTGTATTATTTCAGAGCTTTCTTTATGTACACATAGACATAAATAGAAATGAGTAGTTTTTTAAGAGAATTGCTATATTATAGAGGGCAATTTAATTTTATAGAAGGATCCATCCCCCCTCAGGTAAAACAGTCTCTAATCCTATGATGTAAATGAGTGGAAAAAATAGGTATCACTTAGCAGAGTTTCATGTATTGGCAAATTTTGCTCTAACTATAAATAAATGTACTTCTTTTATTAATAGGCTAAGCTTTATTGAGATCAGAAAACAATATGATGTGTCCGAATTACTCCAATGTATAATGACTGATCACTTTAAGGTATGGCCATTGAAAGCAACTTGAAACAACTTAGATTAATCGATGATATATTTTATTTGCATACATTTCACGTGCATTTTGAGAGGAAAAATCAAACTCATTTAGGCCAAAGAAATCAGCTTGTGATTTTGGTTAATTTTTAAAGAGTGAAGAAAAAATGGATCATTTTGAAGTAAAGCTTATCTTGTGAGAACATTTAGATCCATTAGCTTTTACTGAATGGTGAGTAGTAGAAGTTCTCAATATATTTTGAAAGGATTCTCTCTCTTTTTTATTCTGGAACATCATTAGCCAACCCTCTCCGCCTCCCTCCTCTGTTCAGTTTTATGTAAACTTTTGAATATAGGCTCTGTTTCTCCCAGATGCTTCATATTTACTTCCAGCTATGCCAGGGACTGCAGATCTCAAGGGTGACCCTTCTTTGTTTTCTCTCTGATTCACTTTTAAGGCGCATGAAAAGCACTAGGCTGACAGCTCTGGAGGCTCAAGACCTGTTGATCTCTGCACCATGTGCAGCATGGACCTTCTCTGTCCCATTAGCAGTAGTTCTCCCCTTGCACCTGCAGGAACCAGCGTGGGGCAAAGGCCAGGCTGCTCCATCCTTGGTGCTTTTCCTGAAAGGAAACAATTAACCAGGATTCAGGGGTAGGCCCTTTCTGTTTCTTCTAACACTTCTTGCCTACTTCTCCTTTCCCCCGAATACACACACACGCACACACACACTGTCACACACACATACATGCATACACACATACTCATTCATTCACAAACTCTCTAATTGGCTTATATGAACTGGTGCCTGGTATTGTACTACAGAGGCCCATTTATTTAGAAAGAATTTAGTAAATACTTGCCATGTGTAAAGCCTTGTACCAAACTCCAGTGGCAAAATCTGTGTTCTCACCACAGTGAATAATTGAGGCTATTATCCAGACATTTGAGATGTAACTTTAGTATTAACTTGAATTATCTCTATCCATGGTTCTCTATTGAGGGTGGGTGGGTGGTAGAGGTGGGAGGCAGGGATTCCATATAAGTGCTCTACAAATTCATATGCAAATTGACTAAACAGTATATCTCATTTTCATACATAAATGTATTATGAATTCATAGTAGCTTCTTTTATTTGTGTTTTAAAATGGTGGTAAGACATATAATTTGGCATTTTAACCATTTTAAGGTGTACAATTCAGTGGCATTAATTGCATTTGCAATGCTGTTCTGCCATTGTCAAAACTTTTTTTTATCATTTCAAGTAGAAACTCTGTACCCATTAAACAACTCTCCACTTTTCCCTCCATTCAGCCTCTGGTAATCTCTTGTCTACTTACCATCTTTGTGAACTTGCTTATTTTAGATACTTCATGTAAGCAGAATACAGTATTTGTGTTTTTGTGTCTGGCTTATTTCACTTAAGATAGTGTTTTCAAGGATCATCCATGTTGCAGCATGTATCAGAATTTCATTCCTTTTTATGACTAAATAATATTCCATTGTGTGGAAAGGCCACATTTGTCTATCCATTTATCTGTTGAAGGACATTTGGAACGTTTCCACGTTTTGGCTATTGTAAATAATGCTGCTATGAACATTGGCATATAATTATTTTTTTGAGTCCCTGTTTTCTTTTTCTTTCTTCTTTTTTTTTTTTTTTTTTTTTTTTTTTTGAGACAGAGTCTCACTCAGTCAGCCAGGCCGGAGTCCAGTAGCACGAACACAGCTCACTGCAGCCTTGACCTCCTGGGCTCAAGTAATCTTCCCACCTCAGCCTCCTGAATAGCTGGGACCACAGATGCACACCACCATGTCCGGCTAATTTTTGTGTTTTTTTGTAGAAATGGGGTCTCATTATATTCCCCAAGCTGGTCTTGAATCCCTGGGCTCAAATGATCCTCTTGCTTTGGCCTCCCAAAGTGCTGGAATTACAGGCATGAGCCATCATGCCAAGCCTGAGTCTCTGTTTTCAATTCTTTGGGGGTATATACCTAGGAGCAGAATTGCTAGGTCATTTGGTAATTGCATATTGAACTTTCAGTAACCACCAAACTGCCTTCCACAGTGGCTGTACCATTTTACATTCACACCGACAATGTGTGAAGGTTCCAATTTCTCTACATACTCCTCAACACTTGTTATTTTTTCTTTTCTTTCTTTTTTTTTTTTCTTTGTAAGCCAACTTAGTAGGTGGGAGGTGCATAGTAGCTCTTTGTTGCATACTTTCTTACTATTCTCTGTGTGTAGGAGAGCAGGAGGCGGTTCCATAAAATATCCTCACATTCAAAAAGTATTCTCAAATTCCAAAGTTTGATAACCTCTAACCTAGATACATTTTTAAAAATCTCTTCACATTGACTGGGTGCAGTGGCTCATGCCTGTAATCCCAGCACTTTGGGAAGCCAAGTTGGGTGGAGCACCTGAGGTCAGGAGTTCGAGACCAGCTTGGCCAACATGGTGAAACCCTCTCTCTACTAAAAATACAAATTCAGCTGGGCATGGTGGTGCGTGCCTGTAACCCCAACTACTTGGGAGGCTGAGGCAGGAGAATCTGTTACAACCTGGGAGGCAGAGGTTGCAGTGAGCTGAGATCACGCCATTGTACTCCAGCCTGGGCGATAGAGCAAGACTCTGTCAAAAAAAAAAAAAAAAAAAAAAAAAAAGCTCTCTACATTGCATGTTTTAGAAACATTTTATATATCCGTCATAGTAATATTGTGAAGTATTATTATCCTCATAAGGGGAAACTGAGACTCTGAGAAGTTAAATAACTTACAGAAATAGATGCCATACTCAGTTTGTCCAGTTCCCAATTCTCAGGGAACTTTCCTCGGCATTCTCCTAACTGCCTTTCTGGACATGGACTGTTCAAGCTTGAAGGAAAGCAAGACATACACCTTTTTGTTTGTTTGTTTTAAACCTTCATGGATCTGTTCTCCCTGCCATGGCCCTACCTGTCTACTATGGTTTTCTTCTTTACTCTCTGTCTATGTCAAATTCTCTTTTATTTTGATTGAGCCTTTCCTATGGTGGAAACATTAGGGACTATGAGAAATTGAAAAACAGAGACAAAAGCAATTCTGAATCATAATGCCGTGACATAGCTGCATACCATGTGCATTTATATACGTCTACACACACAAACATATGAATTTACATGTATACATATAAAGGTGTGTATATGTGTGCGTGTGAGAGAGAAGTGTGAAAGTCTTTATCTTTTTATTTGGGACTCTCGCTGCTGGAAGTAGGCTTAAGTTGCAAGTAATACAGACCATTTCCTTGAAAAATCTTGCAGTTCGTTTCTTCTCTCCTTAGTGCTCCACAGAGAGCATAATAATGATGGTCTCACTGGGAGGAGGGCTCCGAAGGAGGTTGCTCACTCTTAGCTCACACTCTCAGAGCTGCTCCATGTGGTAGGGGTAGTAGAGGGAAGTTAAAATCTGGGTTCATAAGCACAAATACCAAAAATGGATCTCTTGCTTTATATGAACTGTAAAATAAAGTGCTTTCCAGCAGGGAAAGGCCCCCTCAGCAATGCTTGGTTGACATTTATACCCTTTAGATAGGCGTTGGAACTGTGGAGACCACTGAGCCAGAGCTGCTCAGACTGTGCTCAGATTGACTCAACTGAACATGCAGTGACAGAGCCTGCTATTTATTCATTTATTCATTTGATCTTTTTTCTTTCATTTATTCTTCCAATGAAACCTTTATTGTCTCTGCTTTGGTTTCAGATTTTGAGCTAGGAGCTGGAGATACAGAGAAGAATGAGGAACATCACTGCCCCAGGGGAGATTGCAATGGAGTGGCATGGAGGAGATAGGCAGGAAAACAGATAATTACAGTGGGGAGACCTAAGTGCTCCAAGTGGCAACTGCTAGATAACTTGGGAGCACAGACAATGGAGAGGGCGGGGTGGATGGCTTAGTGGGAATTCCTCTTGGATGATCAGCCCTGGAGCTCAGCACAGGGGTCTAAACGGAAAGAAAGTAACCACATTGGCAACTATTCATTAGTAACACTTAACTGAACACCTACCAGGACCCAGAGAGTGTTATAACATAATAATGATAGTAAGAAAATTTTAACTGACATTTATTGAATGCTTCTTAAGTGCCAGTCAGTATACTAATCATTTTTAAAATAGACTTCATTTTCTTTCTTCTTTCTTTCTTTCTTTCTCTCTCTCTGTTTCTCTCTCTCTCTCTTTCTCTCTCTCTCTCTCTCTTTTGAGACAAAGTTTCTCTCTTGTTGCCCAGGATAGAGTGTAGTGACACGATCTTGGCTTACTACAACCTCCACCTCCCAGGTTCAAGCAATTCTCTCGCCTCAGCCTCCTGAGTAGCTGACATTACAGGCGCCTGCCGCCACATCCAGCTAATTTTTTGTATTTTTAGTAGAGATGCGGTTTCACCATGTTGGCCAGGCTGGTCTCGAACTCCTGACTTCAGCTGATCCACCTGCCTCGGCCTCCCAAAGTGCTGGGATTATAGGCATGAGCTACCACGCCTGCCCTAGACTTCATTTTTTAAAGTAGTTTCAGGTTCACAGCAAAAAAGAGCTCTCATATATCCCATGCTGGACACATGCATAACCTCCTTCACTATCAACATCCTCCACTACAGTGGTACATTTGTTATGATCCATGCACTGACTTTGACTCATTATTGTCATCCAAAGTCTGTAGTTTACATTAAGGTTTACTCTTGGTATATGCTATAGTTTGGATATTTGTCCCCTCCAAATCCCATGTTGAAGTACCCGAGATTGTGCCACTGGACTCCACAGTCCAGCCTGGGTGACAGAGAGAGAGACTCCGTCTCAGAAAAAGTCTGGTACCTCCCTCTTTTCTCACTCTCTTGCTCCATCTCCCACCATGTGACATGTTGGCTTCCCTTCATCTTCTATCATGATTGTAAGCTTCCTGAGGCCTCACTAGGAAGCAGATGCATGGCACATGTACAGCCTGCAGAACCATGTGCCAAATAAACTTCTTTTCTTTACAAATTACCCAGCCTCAGGTATTCCTTTACAGCAATGCAAACAGACTAAGACAGTGTGGTACATTCTATGAATTCAAACAAATGCATAATGGCATGTATCCACCATTACAATGTTATATGAGTAGTTTCACTTAAAAACACCTCTGTGCTCTGCATAGGTATTTTTAATATATTAACTTATTCAATTATCATACCAACCTTTTGAGGTAGAGACAATTATTACCATTTTTCAGATGGGCAAATTGACAGACACGGGTACAAAGAGAACAAGAAACCTGCCCAATCAAGTATTCTGACTCTGAAGCCTTAGCACAGCTAATTTCATTTCTATCACTCTACAAATCTTTGTCTGCTTATTTACAGTTTATGCAGTTATAATCATGCTGAAATAATGTGCTCTTTTCATGTAATATATCAAAAGAATTTTAAAATAAATTAAATTTCTTATTCATACATAATATTTGTACATATTTGTCTGGTACTTGTGTGTGTGTGTGTGTTTTTTTTTGTTTTTTTTTTTTTTTTGAGGCAGGGTCTCACTCTATCGCCCAGGCTGGAGTGCAGTGGTGTGATCTCACTGCACTGCAACCTCCGCCTCCCGGGTTCAAGTGATTCTCCTGCCTCAGCCTCCCCAGTAGCTGGGATTACAGGCACACGCCACCAGGCAAAGCTAATTTTTGTATTTTTAGTAGAGTTGGGGTTTCACCATGTTGGTCAGGCTGGTCTCGAACTCCTGACTTCAAGTGATCCACCCACCTTGGCCTCCCAAAGTTCTGGGATTACAGGCATGAGCCACCGTGCCCGGCCTGTGGTAGTTTATTAAATGCACAGAGTGCATAATGATCATGTGAGGGTGTTTAGAACATCCATGACCTCAAGTATTTAGCATTTCTATGTTTTGAGAACATTTCAAGTCCTCTCTTTTAGCTAGTTTGAAATATCCAATACATGCTTTAAAAATTATAGTTACCCGGCCGGGCGCGGTGGCTCAAGCCTGTAATCCCAGCACTTTGGGAGGCCGAGACGGGCGGATCACAAGGTCAGGAGATCGAGACCATCCTGGCTAACACGGTGAAACCCCGTCTCTACTAAAAATACAAAAAACTAGCCGGGCGAGGTGGCGGACGCCTGTAGTCCCAGCTACTCGGGAGCCTGAGGCAGGAGAATGGCGTAAACCCGGGAGGCGGAGCTTGCAGTGAGCTGAGATCCGGCCACTGCACTCCAGCCCGGGCGACACAGCGAGACTCCGTCTCAAAAAAAAAAAAAAAAAAAAAAATTATAGTTACCCTATTCTGCTATGGAACATTAGAACTTACTTCTTCTTACTATTATGTGTGTACTCATTATCCAACCTCTCTTCATTGCCCTTCCAACCCACACACCCTTCCCAGCCTCTGGCATCTATCATTCTACTCTTCACCTCCATGTGATTCATTTTTTAGCTCCCACATATGAGTGAGAACATGTAATACTTGTCTTTCTGTGCCTGACTCATTTCACTTAACATACTGACCTTCAGTTCCATCTATGTCACTGCAAATAACAGGATTTCATTCTTTTTTATGGCCAAATAGTATTCCGTTGTGTATGTAATTACCACATTTTCTTTATCCATTTATCCATTGATGGACACTTACATTTATTCTGTATCTCGGCTATTGTGAATATGACTGTGATAAACATAGGAGTACAAGTATCCCTTTGATACACTTGATTTCCTTTCCTTTGAGTAAACATCCAGTAGTAGGATTGCTGGATCATATGGTAGTTCTAGTTTTAGTTTTCTATGAAATCTCCATATTGTTTTCTGTAGTGGCTGTACTGATTTACATTCTCACCAAAAATGCATAACAATTTCCTTTTTCTGCATCCTGGCCAGTATCTGTTATTTTTTGTCTTTTTGATAATAGCCATTCCAACTGGGGTAGGATGAGAACTCATTGTGGTTTTGATTTGCATTTCCCTGATGATTAGTGACATTGAACATTTTTTCATATACTTCCTGGCCATTTGTATGGCTTTATTTGAGAAATGTCTATTCAGATCCTTTGCCTACTTTTTAATGTTTTTTTTTTTCTTTCTTTTTTTTGTAACTGTTGAGTTGGTTGGGTTCCTTGTATATTCTGGGTATTAGTCACTTGTCAGATGAATAGTTTGCAAATAGCTTCTCCTATTCAACAGGTTGTCTCTTCCCTCTATTAATTGTTTCCTTTGCTGAGCAGAAGCTTTTTAGTTTAATATGGTCCCATTTGTCTATTCCTGTTTTAGTTGCTTGTGCTTTTAAGGTCTTAGTCATAAAATCTTTGCCTAGACCAATGTCCTGAAGTATTTCTCCAATATTTTCTTTTAGTAGTTTTGGATCTTACATATAAATCTTTAATTCATCTTCAGTTGATTTTTGTATATGGCGAGAGATAGAGATTCAGTTTCATTCCTCTGCACATGGATATCCAGTTTTTCCAGCATCATTTACTAAAGAGGAGGTCCTTTTCCCCATGTATCTTTCGGCGTCTTTGTTAAAAATCAATTCGCTGGCTGGGCATGGTGGCTCACTCCTGTAATCCCAGCACTTTGGGAGGCTGAGGTGGGCAGATCACTTGAGGTCAGGGGCTCAAGACCAGCCTGGCCAACATCATGAAACCCCGTCTCTACTAAAAATACAAAATATACAAAAAATTATCCAAGTATAGTCCCAGCTACTCGGGAGACTGAGACAGGAGAATCGCTTAAAACCAAGAGGCAGAGGTTGCAGTGAGCTGAGATCGTGCTACTGGACTCCAGCCTGGGCAACACAGTGAGACTCCATCTCAAAAGAAAGCAAACAAACAAACAAACCAGCGACAACAAAACACCAAACAATTAGCTGTAAACGTGAAGTGAATTTATTTCTCGGTTCTCTATTCTGTGCCATAGGTCTATGTTCCTATTTTTACCATGCTGTTTTTATTATGATAGCCTTCTAGCATATTTTGAAGTCAGATAATATGATGCTGCCATCTTTATTCTTTTTGCTTAGGATAGCTTTGGTTATTCAGGCTTATTTTTGGTTCCATACAAATTTTAGAATTTTTTTTTTCCATTTCTCAACAGCATTTTTTATGTTTCTACATGGAGTACTTAATACATTTAACCTTTTCAAAATTATTAAAGAATAAACATGTTAGAAAATATGTAAAACAAAAAATACAATTTAAAATATCTTATAATCTTGACTTCTATACACTACTTAAAGCATTAGTATGTTTAATACTTATTTTTTAGTGTTTTTTTCCTTTGCTCACATTAAAAAGTTTTTTTTTTTTTGCCTGTTGGACATTATGTTGTTGTTTTACAGGAAAGAGTGTGGAATCTGTTATTTGGTTCCCTTGCTTTGCTCAGTTCTGAACACATTGTAGAGCCTGAGTGAGGCTTTAAAGTCCCCATTCACCTTGCTCTTTTGCTTTTTGATTGGACTGGAAGCTCCATGAGACAATGGCCTTACTGGTTTTGCTCACTCCTTTTTCCCCAGGATGAAACATTGCCTGACACATACACAGTAGGTGCTCAATAAGTATCTAGTCCCTCAGATCTCTTTCTTGTCCCAGATTTATGTACAGAAATAAGATTGTTGTCTGTAAAATGTAAATCAAATTGTGTGCTGTCCTTGTAGGCCTTGATTGAGATTTAACTTTATTTTTAATTTTAACTTTATTTTTACCTTGAGAAAAGTTGGTGAGGGAGGAATTCAGAAACACATGTGGTAGGCTTTGCTTTGTACAGGAGGGGCATTTCCTCAGTTGTTGCAAGAGGAAAATATAGGGGCAAGTGTAGTTCTGTTTTTAGGTTTGTAATAGAAAGAGAAGTCATTTTTGTTTGATGACTTCTATTTTGTCAATGAGTTAAGTAGCAAGGCTACAGCTGAGGGGGGTAGGATGTAGGAATAGGCATGAAATAGTTGTCTTGAAAAGTAGGAAGGAGATATTTCTAAAGTGATACAGTAGGGTTTCTGGGTAATGTTTGAGGGGTCATTAGAGGTCTTAGATCAGGAATTTTAAAGAAAACTTGCTGCCCAGAATAGGGGGGATTCTTTGCCCTAAGATACTTATAGTTATTTTTCTGTCTATTGCTCTTAAAGGAACTTTTTGTTTTAAACCTAAGCCTGGCGTCCTTGAAGCTACTTCAGGTGATCCAAAAATCCCCTGAACTTATATGCAAAAAAATATGCACATGTGTATTTTCCAGAGAAGGGGTCCTTAGCTCTCATTACATTATCAAAGAAGTGTGTGACCCCCAAAAGATTAAGAACCACTGTTGAAATGCTTGCCCTCCTAATTAGTACAGTCCTTTAGGACTGCACCACAGTCGCTCTCCTTTCTAGCCAGTACTCTCACTGGCTCATGAATTACCTAATATGGAGGCATGTTAGGTAACTCAGCAACTAAACCCCTAGTATGAACTTCAGGTACCCTACCTAATGTGGTCTTTTCACACCACCAACTCTGCCTCTCTTACCCCCAGCCATTCACCACAGTGACTATAGAGAGAGGAGACAGTGTCATTGCTTAACAATGCAACGAACACTGTCACTACAAGTATGGCTATTCCTGCCTTTATTTAATACCCCTCTTATTAGTACACATTGATGTTTCTCATCCTTGGATATGCTAGTTCAAAGAGGGTGTGCTTAAAAAGAAATTTCCAAAGAGTTGTCAGCAATCTATACTCCCATCAGTGGCATGTGAACTTGCTTGTTTCTCCACACTGGGAATTATTGTGCCTTTTATTACTATTACCAATCTGATAATTGAAAATGGCACGTTGTTATCTTAAGCTGGCACTTGTTTTAAGTATGTCACCACAGGGATTTTTAACCTGGAGTTCTTAGATGGGCTGGGAACTCCCGGAAATTGCATGCAAATTGTTGTTTGCGTTTCTGTGCATTCTTTAGGGATGACAGAAAGGGTGAGAAGGGTTCTGTAGCCTTCCTCAGATTTTCCAAGGGAGTCTAGGCCTCCAAAATATTACAAAATAAAACTGGAAAGGTTTTATAGCAAATTACTTATGAAAAGTAGGTAAGCAAAAAATAACTAACTTGGGAAAGTTATAAAATTGCAGCAATCACGTAAGATGCCCATGGTCCCCAACTATAATTCTTGATACCCTTTTTTATGTTAAAAAATTCAATGATACTTACTAAAGCACCATAAGTAAGACTTTATTTAGGACCATGGCAACAGGTACACTGCAACAGAGCCTTGAGGTGGAAGACAGAGAATGGGCTCAACTCCAAATAGAGCATAGGCAAGTGGGAATAGCCAAGCAGCAGGGTGGAGGTGGTCACAGGATGGAAAATTGCTAAGAAGCCACAGCAGGGGCAGGGGTATTCTGGCTAAACCAACCCAACAGGATTCTTGCTGAAAGCAGGTCAAGGTGATAAGACATCCCTTGGGGAATGAGGGAGGATTGAGGACCCTGATCAGATAATCACTGAGGATAATCAGATATCAAGGATGGGGATTCTTGCTAAAGTGACTTAGCTAGTTTTCTGAAGCTAGATTTTACAAGGAAATGCACAGATGGGCCTAGTAGAGGATTCCTGACCAAACTTTCACCAAGCAAATAATCTTTGCTTTTTTGTTTGTTTGTTTGTTTGTTTTTTTGAGACAGAGTCTCGCTCTGTCGCCCTAGCTGAAGAGAAATGGCACGATCTGGGTTCACTGCAACCTCCGCCTCTCGGGTTCACGTGATTCCCCTGCCTCAGCCTCCCGAGTAGCTGGGATTACAGGCACACACCACCACACCCAGCTAATTTTTTGTGTTTTTAGTAGAGACAGTGTTTCACCGTGTTGGCCAGGCTGGTCTCCAACTCCTGACCTCGTGATCCGCCTGCCTTGGCCTCCCAAAGTGCTGGGATTACAGGCGTGAGCCACTGCACCCGGCCTCTTTGTCACTTTTGACACCTGAAATTCTCAGCCTCTCCTAGTTTCCTTCCTCTGGGATGCTCCTGCTCTCTGGCACACAGTCTGGAAAAATCTTTTTTTTTTTTTTCTTCCAAAACATAGTCTTGCTCTGGCACCCGGGCTGGAATGTAGTGGTGCTATCTCAGCTCACTGCAACTTTTCTCTCCCTGGTTCAAGCGATATTCCTGCCCCCACCACAACGCCGGGCTAATTTTTCGTATTTTTAGTAGAGACGGGGGTTTCACCATGTTGGTCAGGCTGGTCTTGAACTCCTGACCTCAGGTGATCCACACGCCTTGGTCTCCCAAAGTGCTGGGATTACAGGCATGAGCCACTCTGCCCGGCTGGAAAAATCTTTGTTTGTGGGAAAACCACAAATGAGCTCTGTGGACCAGTCCATTGCTCCCTCATCTAAGTGGTTGAGTTAATCCTGATTCCTTTCTCAAAGTTCTCCTCTTGTTCTTAGGGAAAGGCCATTCTAGCACTTTACTTCCACAGGGTTCCCAAGGAAGTACCTTTGTGGGAAGCAGGATGTGCAAATCTGTTTTTCTGAGGGGGTCTTGGGGCCTTTTAAGAAGCTGCCAGCCAAAAAGCTTTGAATTTTATCTTTAAATTTCATGTAATTATTGCATTGTATTCCCTAGAATATTTTTGCATGTCTTAAAGTTAAAAAAAAAAAATTCTTACCAAAATATTGGTTTAAAATGGACATTTGGGGAAGTTGTCTTATGTTTGTCAGTGAATCCAAAGATCCCTCAGTTGGGTTCAAATGTGGCTGATTTTCTCTGTGTTTACTTTAAGGGTGTTAGGTACATATAAACTTAAAATAAAGCATGTTTTCAGGGCTGACTTTTCAGTTTATTTCATTTTGTAGGATTTTCTTTCTCAGAAAATTCTACTTTGGATCAAAAGAAGCTATGAATTCTATTTTCCAAAGATCTTCCATTTTGCAGAACACAATTTTAACCATCAGAAGTGTCGTTAGTTGAAATTATTTTTTCAACGTCTCAATTCAACTACCAAATGCCATTCTGTGTTCAAAAATGGTGTCTCCCCTGCCATCTTCGAGGAAGTGCATGGTTTGCCTTCTGTTCACCGTTACCCTTCTAATTTTGTCTCTATCCATGAGGTAGGTGATGCAACCCTGACGACACAATGTCTATATGGGCTAAGGAAATTGAAGTAGAGGATTTGTCCCAGGACAATTGGTGATAAGGTGGGACAAGAAAGTTAATCTTCTGAGACTCATTATCTTTTTGTGAGGGAATGTTGTGTAGCACTGAGAATTCTCATGTGATGATAGGCCTTGGTTCTACCACTTACTAACTGGGAGACTTGTTGCAAGGTACATCACTTCTGTATAACTCAGTTTTCTCATCTATAAAATGGAGATAGTAATATTTACTTTGCAGGGTGGTGGTAAGGACTAAAGGAGATAATATCTGTAGTGTCTGGTGTATAGTAGGTAAAATGTAAAGATTAATTAACCTATCCCTCTATGCTTCTGGGAAAAGTTCTTTGTGGAGAGAAGTAAGTCTTATGAAGATTCTATTGCGAACTTTATTTTGGCAATCCAATCATAGAATCTAAGATTCTCTGGAACTGGAAGAGCACTTAGAGATCGACTAGTTTAATTAGCTTGTGTTACATAGGAAGAAACAGGCCGAGAGAGGGTGATGACATGCTCAAGGTCACAAGGTGATATAGAATCCCCGATAAAGACACTCATACTTAAGAGGGGAATATGTATTTTCAGGAACCTTTGTTTCAAAAGTGTATTAAAAAGAAGTCTTTCAAAGTAAAAATGCATTGTGCCCTAAAATAAGAATCCCCATGTCTAAGCTCATCTGATAATGGATATAAATCAGTTATATTTAAAATGGTACCAAAGTAAAGTAAAACAGGTGGGCTTCTTTAAAATTAAAAGGTCATATGCATTTTAAAAACACAGTGATGTGTAGATAATGAACACATCAGCCTATATAGCCATTAAAATGTAAATCACCTTGCTAATCTCCCTCACAATTGAAAAAATAAATGGACTATCAAAATATTTAGGGGAATATCAGATGAAATTTTACTTAAATTATTTCTTCCAGACTTTTTATTCTTCACCCAAGATGAAGAATAAAAGTCTAACTTATGGTTAGACTTTGGTCTGTCTAACCATAAGAAGAAAAATAAGCTTAATACATAGATAAATGCTTGTCTTCCTAACACTACAAAAGAAACATTTGTTCTCCCAGATAACTCTTAAGTAAACTGCTGTCAAAACAATTAGTGTTATTTTTCTATTATCTTCCTATTTGAGAGTAAATAACCATTTCATGAATATGTTAATTATCTAGTAGGTGGAAAAGATAAGAAGGGCTCTATATCTCCAGAAGCACTGATAAATCATCGATTGTATACAAAAACACAAGAAAGGGTTATAAGCGGGATAGTCATATGTCTACATTTCACCTAGCCAAAGTGAAATCAGTTCAGTTTTCATAGTTGAAAGAGAACCAGGAAAGAAGTGACAATATTTTGATAGAATGAACCATGAATAAGTCTTCATTTGTGCACTGTGGCTGCAATGAGACTGTCTTCTATCTCCCCAAGTATTCAATAGTTTTATTGCTAAGAAAGCTATTTGATTTTCACATAATTTAGAACACACTTTTTGGGATTGTGTAATTTGTCATTGTAAAGAATTAGAGAAGTGAAGATAAACCCTTGAGTATGTTCCTCTCACTTAGAGAAGCCTAGTGTATGTTACGAGTGCCGTACAGAGATTTTTCTCTTATAAAATCACTTTTTAAAATATGTGATTGTGCTTACTCTAAGCTTCATCTACCTTTAGTAATCATGCCCAACTTTTGGCAGCTTTGAATGTGCCTTTTGAAATCTCCAGCACAGAATTCTTCACCATCCGCAGTGGTTAAATGTTTTGCTGAAAGGGAACACAGTTTGCAGGGGGAGAGGAGGTGGGGGTGGGGAGAAAATGCAGAAAAGTGCTTTCTCTTCCTATTTTGAAGGGGCAAGATGTATTTTTCCATATTAAATATTTTGAAAAAGTTGAATGCAGCATTGTGCCAGATAATTAAAATGTAAATTTCAGTATCTATGCTTGCTTTGTGATTTTTTTTTTTTAATACATTTAAGTTAGTTGTCTTTTAAAACATGTGGTCAGCTGTTGTATTCACATATGGTCAAATGATCAAAGTCTGAACTCCTCTCTAATTGTCCCCCCGCTGCTCGTCTGCTCTGTCCGTGATCAAGGCCTCAGCAGGTGATGAGAAAGGCATGAGAACGAGCTGGAAGGAGAATGAGGCACCGAGAGGCCCAAGCTGAAAGAAATAAAGACTTCCAGTACATCACCCTGACAGTAAAGAGCGAAGGAAAAGTGACGTCTGGTTAGTAGTGCTTATATATTTTTTTGTTCGCCAATCTGCATACATTTTTTCCCTAGCTAAATGCAAATGGAGCCGAGCCTGCTGGCAGAGATGGAGCCCCACACATCAGCGCCACCGACGAAGTGTTGCATTTGTTTACTTGCCTGGGGAAGAAGCTGCTAAGTCCCACAGTTTATAGTATTTCACATGTTTGTGGAAATCATTGCAATTCTTTTCACTTCTGCTTGTCATTGTTTGCCTAGAGTTCACTTTGCCAGATGGCGCTTTATTGTCACTAGTGGTTACACCTCGCTATTGGATCAGTTCAAGACCAAATGGTGTGAAGAGCTTTCATACTTAGAGGATTTAGTCAAACATTCATTCTCTGCTATTCAGGCTGCTTGAGCACTAATTCATAAATGAGCCGGCTGACCTAGGAATGAAGGGAAGAGAAAATGGCCCAGATCTTTTTTCACCGTAAATTATTAATTTGCTTTCTATTTACAGTCCAAATTGGGATGAATCATAATGAAGCAGGAGTATCTTGCAAAAATATAAATAAGATGCTAGGGGAGGGGCTGGGACAGAAAACAAGACATTGCATTATGTGAATACTACCAGAGCTTAAGGGTGGGGGAGATGCTAGTCCTCATGAAAACACAACCCATTATTTCCCCACAAGTCCTATTTTCCTGATGGTCTCTGGTCCCTTATCAATAAGCTAGTTCTATCAGCAAATGCCACAAATGATCACATCAAACATTTTTTTGAATGTGTATTTTTTAGTGAAAGTTGTCAGATGTGAAATGTTTTCAAATATGAACACATCTTCAAAGTTGAGAAGGAACTTCTAAAATCCAAGCTATTCCATTTATCTTTTGTAATTGTTAGCGGAGGTTTGGGAAGTCTGAACAAATTCTGGGTGGGTTCACTTTTCAGCTTTAAAAATTGGGTAATTTGGGGGCCTGAGATAAGCAGCTTCATATTGTGTGTGTGTGTGTGTTTGTGTTTAAAATTGATATGGTATTTGCCTGTTTTGAACCAAATCTATTGATGCATCTTTTGGCTGCTGCTTCAAGCTCTGGAACTTGTCTTCTTTATCAAATCTTTTGAAAAGACTGAAAAGATGGTGCAGTGAAACTAAAACAGGGGGAGCAGGGAAAGGGTTAAGCAAACAATGACTCAATGGCTCTGCCTAATTTTGTTTCTTATTAAATTTGAAGCCCTGTAGTTGTCGCCCTAGTTTTCTTTTTCCTTGGGATGGGAGTATAGCTTTACCTAACTATTCAAAGTCATGTTGAAAGGACAAAGAAAAGCGCCGAGGTGAAGAGGGAGGTTCTTTGGCAGAAGGCAGGTGCTAAGGGATTTGGAGGTTATTATTGAAAAAATCCTTGAAGCCCTTGGTGCACTGCCTTGCTGTAGTAAGAAAGGCAAACAGGATAATAGATTGTATCAACAGAGGGAGCGAACCCAAATCAAAAGACGTGATCTTGTTACTGTACAGACTGATATTGTCCCTCTACAAAGAGCTGGTTGGCGCTAATCAAACACTGCACTGCCAGCCTAATCACCTTGTCCTCAGAAGCCTATTGTCCTGAGTAAGGCCCAGTTCACAGAACAGCCGGGATGATACCCATTTTTCCATTGAAGGAAAGGGAAAAAGAGGTGTAGGTTTTCTCCTTCATACATTTTTTTTTTGCATTGAGGTACAATGCAAAATTATGTAATAATAGTCTCCCTGGGTCCTGACCTAAACCCGGGGAAGCCACAGCAGAGGGGATTGCAGCTCCGCTTGGGAAGTAAGCACAGCTGGGAGGAACAAAGCACCAACTGGGGGTCCTCTGGTTTTTCCACACAACATTTCTGGACTTCAGCTCTTTGCTATGCTAAGTGGGCTGCCAAGTAATTGGACCTACCCTTATGGAGGGGAGGAGACAGAAAGCTGGAAGGCCACACTGAGAAAACAGGAACTGCTAAGCTGGGGATTTGGGTGGGGGTGGAGGTGGGAGTGAGGGTGGGGGCGGAGGGCTGAGGACTTTGCTTTCAAGCAGCTCCTTGAAACCAAACAATGAAGTAGGGAGAGTTAGTTTTAATATTAAACCAGACATCTTGGCATTTTCCCTTTGCAAGTGGGATAAAACTGGGTAAACAGCGTCTGGAGTTAGGAGGACACTTTTGTGCACTTTGTTCAGTCACTTCTTAGGGCTTCCGGTTTCCTCATCTGAAAAATTGAGAAGGTAGTGGGGAGGGTGTTCCACTTTGAATCGAAATTCTCTTCTAGCCTTAACATTCTGTGGGCTTGCATCTTTGTGATGTCTTCAGTTTATCTTTCACGAAGAGTCAGCGTACCAGGGAGCCAACAGATCCAGCTGTACTGAGGCTCTGAATGACTCAGGTCAGTTCAGGTACAGAATTAGATGAAAATACTGGATTTGCACTGTGCAGAGGGACCTCCTTTTGACAAGCCAACCTATGAAGAATGGCTGGCTAACAAGTACTTGCTTGTTTAGCCATCAGTTTAAGAAGGTTGGAATAGTTGGAGGTTTAGCTCTTTTGGAGGTTTACAGCCCTTTTTAGAAGCTGTCCCTTGCTATTCCTCGCTCCTTGTAAGGTTCAGAAACTCCTGTCTTTTGGGTTCATATGGCTGAGGCCAATCAAATGCTTTCATCAGCTTGCCATTGGATGTTGAGTGATATATTGCCACCGGTTAAAATGTGACCTACTCAATGACCCTCTTGCAAACATTAATTGTGCAGAACATCCTTCTCCTCCAACAAGAGTATCTTCTTGAAAAGGCCACTCATTTGCTTAAGGCCAGAGTTAGCCCAACTCATCCAAATTTGTTACAAAGCTTATCTTGTACTACTTGGTCCAAGGATTCCTGGAGAAAAGAATCACATAGGCCTAACATAAAGGTTAGAAAGAGATTATTTTCCTCAGCGACTTTCCAAACGATTACTAAAAAGGACTTTCTGGACTTCTATGAGATACTTACTTACCATAACAAAAACACAGCCCTAATCATCAGAGAATAGAAAGATGTATAACTAAGGATTTACTTTAGCCGTGATGGATTTTGTACAAAACCTTTGAATTGCCATGGGAAAGGAACGGCAAATTTTAATGTGCAGAGAAATATTAAAACAGAATAAGCAATGATGGTCGTCTGGTTTTCAAACTGGTTGATGGATAAAGATAGGTTCTTTTTATTTCTGCAGAAACCAAACCACATTTAAAAAGTATTTCTTATCGTGGAGTCAATTGTATGCAATATTACAGATTTTCTTTAAAGCTTCTAGTTAATCTTGTTGTGTGCCTTTGGAGGTATTAGGAAGGCATTGTCCTGAGATGAGTGAATATCTAAAAGGAGACTCTTTTTAATCAGAGTACAGAAGCTGCAAAACAAGGGAAAATTAAGAATTGTCTTTAAATTTAACTAAGCTAATCCAGCTAGCTGCAGAGATATTCTTTCTATTTTACTTGATCCACTTCATCCACCATTTTAGTAATACTTGTTTTTTAGGAAAATGGTGTTAAATTGATTTGGAAATCTTGAGACTGTGTCTGTTGCACTCATGCTGTGTTTTTGTGCATATTCCAACACAGCCAAGGCAGATATTTTTGTTGTTGTTGTTTTAGCTTTTCCTTCCTGGATTTATAAAGTTAAAAAGTTTCAGGCCGGGCGCGGTGGCTCAAGCCTGTAATCCCAGCACTTTGGGAGGCCGAGACGGGCGGATCACGAGGCCAGGAGATCGAGACCATCCTGGCTAACACGGTGAAACCCCGTCTCTACTAAAAAAATACAAAAAAAAAACTAGCCGGGCGAGGTGGCGGGCGCCTGTAGTCCCAGCTGCTCGGGAGGCTGAGGCAGGAGAATTGCGCGAACCCGGGAGGCGGAGCTTGCAGTGAGCGGAGATCTGGCCACTGCACTCCAGCCTGGGTGACAGAGCGAGACTCCGTCTCAAAAATAAATAAATAAATAAATAAATAAAAAAATAAAAAGTTTCTTTGTTGGGCTTGTTTCTTCTTTCATCAAGTTTATGGGGAGTAATGAACACTGAACTCAAAGTCAGATGCATTTTGGTTTGAATCTCAGCTTCGTGCTTTGTAGCCGTGTGACCTTGGGCAAATCACTTAGCCTCTCAGAACTTCATCTATCTAATAAAAGGGTCAGAATTCCCACCTGCTTTTAGAATTTGTGAAATAAAAAGTTCACAAGCTCATCTCAGTAATTTTGTCAACAATCAGATACAAAATATCTTGGGGAAACTCAAGACTTATCTCCTCTAGGGGCAGGGCACAAGACTTCCTTCCCTGCTCCATCTTTGCCTTTCCAAGTTGGGAGAAGGCCTGGAAATAACTCTGCAGAAATTTTACCGAGAATGAAGATTTACTATCCACATTTCAGGAGGAAACTGAGGCCCAGCAAAGTTGTGGATTTTTTTCAATGTCTCATAGCTGTTAAGTGACCAAGTAAAGATTATATAACCCAGATCGTCTAACTCCTCATCCAGCCCTTTCCACTATGGTGTCTGTTTTGAAACAAACTGGGCCTTCTCATAGAGAGCTTTCAGTGAGAAATTAGCTTTATTTTGAAATGCATCTGCTAAAAGGAATTCTTCAAATCCTCTTCTGAAGGACACTTAGTGATTAATGTAAAATCTCCACCCAGGTGACTTTTACACACTAATCCAAGTCAGAGAGATACAGATCCAAGGTTCTCATGACAACATTTAGCCCCCTCTTTGAGTAAGTGCATTACTACAAGGCCCTTCATCAACCAATCCCCTAATACAGGGGAACCTTGAATACAAGACCCTGGAAACTCTAACCCTAACCTTCTCTTACTCTGAAAGAAAGGCAAACACTTTTTCCCCTTCTATTCTCTTTTTTCCTTTATGGAAAAGAAAGGAAAGAACTTTCCTTCTTCAATTTTCGTTTATTGACCATCCCCTGCCTTTGCCCTAACCCCACCTAGGACTTAATTTCTGTTACAATTTTCTTCTTTTCCAGTAGGGATTACTTATCAGTGTTTTTTTTCAATGTGGGAAAAATAGATTAGGACTAAGGGGAGAGCTTCAATCCTTTCTTTTGCAATTGGGTGATGGTGGACACAGTAACCGCATAGCTGGATTCCTCTTTCCAGGTCCCAGGTTCATCTCCAGTTCTGTAGGGAGACTTACATTTAGGCCAATAATATAGACTGCAATCATGAGGAAAGAATCCCAGTTTCTTTACTTAGATGTGGGTTTGGGTCTTGTTTGACCTCAGGCATGGATGGAAAGGCTGGGAGGGGATGCCACATTTCTAGCAGGACTCAAATTGTCTCCTGGCAAAAGTGTCCTCAAAAGGCAAACTTACTTCATGATGAATATAAGCTGCTTTAGCTCACAGGTATTGTAAGTGTGAATCCCATTTTCACCTGCACCTCTCTCCTTATCTTCCAGTCTAACAACTTAGGGAAAAAAAATAGTGACTCACAGCAGCCTTTCTAATTTGGTGCATTGGTTACTTGGGTGTGAAATACTGGGCCGTGTCTGTATCCCTCTGCAAAGAAAGTGGGAGTAACCAAGAGCCCTTTTTAGAAAACTCTGGAGAACTGTTTTCTGTCAACATAAACCCACTCTCATAGTATGGAGAAATGAGATTATTCATTGCTGTCCACAATTGTTGACTCCGTTTTCCAATAGTAACAAAGTCAGATTTAAGGAATCGGTTTTTTTCTTGGTCACAATACTTTTTTTTTTTCAATTCACATAAAATACACTTCAGATTTTATTAGGCCAGTTATTTGCTTTCTTTTTTCCTTTTTTTTTTCTTTTCTTTTTTTTGACACAATCTTGCTTTGTCACCCAGGCTGGAGTGCAGTGGCGCGGTCTCGGCTCACTACACCCTCTGTCTTCTGGGTTCAAGTGACTCCCCTTTTTCTTTTTCTTTTTCTTTTTTTCTTTCTCTCTTTTTTTTCTCTCTCTCTTTTTTTTCTTTCTTTCTTTCTTTTTTTTTTTTTTTTTTTTGAGACACTGTCTTGCTTTGTCGCCCAGGCTGGAATGCAGTAGCGTGGTCTCGGCTCACTACAACCTCCGTCTTCTGGGTTCAAGCGATTCTCCTGCCTCAGCCTCCCCAGTAGCTGGGACTACAGGCAAGCACCACCACGCTCAGCTAATATTTTGTATTTTTAGTAGAGACAGGGTTTCACCATGTTGGTCAGGCTGGTCTTGAACTCTTGACCTCAGGTCACCTGCCCGCCTTGGCCTCCCAAAGTGCTGAGATTACAGACGAGAGTCACTGTGCCCAGCCTTAGCCCAGTTATTTTCAAACTGCTCTTTATCAGTGGGGTCTTTTTATTTTATATTTTATTTTTATTTTAAAAAATTGTGGTAAAATACGCATAACATAAAACTTTCCATCTTAACCATTTTTAAGTGTATAGTTCTGTGGTATTAAGTGCATTCACATTGTTGTGCAATTATCACCATGATCCATCTCCAGAACTCTTCGTCTTGCAAAACTGAAACTCAGTCCCCGTTCCCCAGACCCTGGTAACGACTATTCTACTTTCTGTCTCGATGAATTTGCCTACTCTAGATATTTCATATAAATAGAAAAATAAAATATTTGTCCTTTGTGTCTGGCTTATTTCACTTATCACAGTGTCTTCAAGGCTCATCCATGTTACAGCATGCATCAGAGTTTCATTCTTTTTATAGCTTAATGATATTCCATTGTATATGGATACCATATTTTGTTTATTCATTCTTCTGTTGATGGACACTTGGGCTGCTTCCATCTCTTGGCTATTGCAAATAATGCTGTTAGGAATATGAGTGTAGGGACTTTCAAATTCTTTTGCCATGAAATTTTGCAGATACCTACAGAGAAGCCTGATAAAAAGTGATAAGTAGATTCCCATTATTTGGCAGAAAGTTTTTCGCTGTCAGGGCAGTATGAAAAGTAGTGGTCCATTCAACCCTCTGTTTTCCCAGGTGAGGAAGGTTCCATCCATAAAAGAAAAGACACGCAGTACTAGGAAGTTAAAGGCAGAGGCTCCATAAGAACCAAGGCTTCTAACCTCAGTCTGCTGCTATTTCCACTCTACTTGGTATTACCAATTCAGGAAACTATAGCATTCTTTCTTAATATCTGCATTGGGAATATAGAAAGCCTTAGTGTAATTCTGGGAAAGTACTTTGATAGAGAACATGATTTGTTTTAGGACTTTCACATTGAGGTAGTTATGAAGCTTTTTTTGTTTTTTTGTTTTTTTTTTTGGTATCATTTCATTTTGCTCCAGTAGTCAGTCCTCTAGTAACAGTATGTGGTTTCCAGAGTGGAACTGCTGACATCACTAACCAGCTACATCATGATACTCTAGTTTAGGAATGTGGTATTTAATTATGAGATAATAGTTTCAGAGCCCTTTGAGCTGCTCAGAACAAAGGCATTGGATACATTCAAAGTGTTATTGTATGGAGTTATCTAAAGATAGACAGTTTACTAAATATTTCCAATTCAGTATTAACCTTCAGATGTCTGCAAACATTCATTTGCATTTACAGAATAATGCTTTAAACCTGGGAAAACAATTGGATATCATAGGATGTACTTGGCCTTACTGAGTATTTCAAGATAACTGAAAATAGTTGAAAATATTGGTACCATGGCGGCCGGGCGCAGTGGCTCACACCTGTAATGCCAGCACTTTGGGAGGCCGAGGTGGCTGGATCACGAGGTCAGGAGATCAAGACCATCCTGGCTAGCACGGTGAAACCCCGTCTCTGCTAAAAACACAAAAAATTAGCCGAGCATGGCGGTGGGTGCCTGTAGTCCCAGCTACTCGGGAGGCTGAGGCAGGAGAATCACTTGAACCCAGGAGGTGGAGCTTGCAGTGAGCCGAGATCGTGCCACTGCACTCCAGCCTGGGCAACAGAGCAAGACTCCATCTCAAAAAAAAAAAAAAAAGAAACGAAAATGTTGGTACCATGGCAACAAAATGAAACAAAAATTTTTGAAACGTTTCTTTCCTAGGAAAGATCCTTTACTGAGTTTCATCTTTTTTCATCTTTAATTGACATGAGTTGCTTTTGACGATGTTAATTTTGATTAGTTCATCTCATCTAGAATCAGCACATTTAAGATCTGACTGGTCATGCATCAATTATCAAAAAGAAGGAAAATGCTAAGCATTCTTCATTACAGCATAATGAATTTCTGGATTTTCCTCATTTTTAAGAAGAGTCAGATTTTTTTAGGTCATCTTCACTTCTTGAAATTCCATACCTTTAAGGGCAATCAAAGTGAGTGACAGGGAAAGCAACGAATAAAAGGGAAAAGCAGATCATCTCTCAAGGTGGAGAAGTTCTCCTCCCCGGCTACTCATCAAGCAGTGTCCTTGGGGTTGGAAGTAACTACAAAGAAGAGGGTGCTCATGTCTGAGGCTGAAAAGGCAGGAAAGAAACGTACATTTACTAAGTTGCTATTAGGTGTCAGGCACTGGGCTTGGCCCATTCCTGAATATTATCTCATTTCATCCTCATGACAATGCTAAGAAGTGGATCATATCTCTCTTTTTTGTGAATACTTGAGGTGACTGGGGTTCTGATTATGTAACTTGCTCCAGTAAATTGACTGAGCCAGAATTGGAACACAGGTTTTTTGTTTTGTTTTGTTTTGTTTTTGACAGAGTTTCACTCTTGTTGCCCAGGCTGGAGTGCAATGGTGTGATGTCAGCTAACCCAACCTCGGCCTCCCAGGTTCAAACGATTCCCCTGCCCCAGTCTCCCAAGTAGCTGGGATTACAGGCATGCCCCGCCACGCCCAGCTAATTTTTTTTTTTTTTTTTAGTAGAGACAGGTTTTCTCCATGTTGATCAGGCTGGTCTCGAACTCCTGACCTCAGGTGATCTGCCTGCCTCGGCCTCCCAAAGTGCTGGGATTACAGGTATGAGTCACCACGCCTGGTCACATCTACATATTTTAATCTCCAAATGCAAATTTCCAGGCTTGGGGGTGGGGAGTAAAGAGAGGACTTCAGCAGCAGGAAGAAAGCAGGCAATAGGAGATAAGAAAGTAAGAGGGGGCGGGGCGCGGTGGCTCAATCCTGTAATGCCAGCACTTTGGGAGGCCGAGACGGGCGGATCACAAGGTCAGGAGATCGAGACCATCCTGGCTAACCCAGTGAAACCCCGTCTCTACTAAAAAATACAAAAAACTAGCCGGGCGAGGTGGCAGGTGCCTGTAGTCCCAGCTACTCGGGAGACTGAGGCAGGAGAATGGCGTAAACCCGGGAGGCGGAGCTTGCAGTGAGCTGAGATCCGGCCACTGCACTCCAGCCCGGGCGACAGAGTGAGACTCCGTCTCAAAAAAAAAAAAAAAAAAAAAAAAAGAAAGAGGGTAGAGCTTAGTGTTTCAGGCTCAGATTTAAAGCCTCACCTCACCATTTCTTGCTGTGCACACCCAGGGAAAAAACTGTCTCCTTTAGGCTCAGTTTTCCCACCTGAAAAACAGGAGAAAAAATGCTCCTCACCTCACAGGGTGGTTGTGAGCTTTGCTGATAGTGCCAGAAATGTATTCAAGCATAGAGCTTTGCACTCAGAAAACATTTTCCGTGGTTTCTTTTATGTCTAGGGGACTCCATCTTCTAACATATTACTGGATGTTTCCAGCCAGAAGTGTGTATTCTTGATTGGCAAGGCAGCTGACAAGATTAGGCAATGTAAGTCAGAACATACAGTATGGCAGGAGGGCATTTACACTCAGGGCTCTCAAACTCTGCCCCTGAGGCTCCCTAAAGTTCCCAGAACTGGACTGAAATGTCAGTCACTCACTAAGGATAAAGGAAGGCTTTCCCAGTTTGCAGATTAATTTGATACATCTTTTCAACTATAATTTTTTCTCCCATAAATATTTATTAAATAATTTGGTGCCTGCTCCCAGTCCTTCATTCATTCAACATATAGCTTCTGAGTGCCTTCTCTGTACCAGGTACTGTTCTTGGCACTGAAACAGCAGTGGAAAAAAACAAAAAACAAAAAATCCCTGGCCTCATGGAGCTTATGTTCTAATTGGGGAAAGAGACAACAAATACGACAAATAGGTAAAATGTATGGTATGTCAGTGATGAAGGCTAACGAGAAAAAAGTGAGCAAACGAACAAAGGGAATAGAAAGTATGAATGGGGTTTGGAATGTTTATTTGGTGGGGAAGCCATGGAAAACCCTACTGAGAAAGTGACATTTATTTGACCTGAAAGAAGTGATAATTCCAGATAGAGAAAAGAGCAAGTGCAAAGGCCCTGAGGATGAATGTTAGTAATATTCTAGGAGTTAAAAGGAGGCCAGAGTGACTGATAGGGTTAATGAATGAGAGAGGGATAATGGAGCGGAATGGGGGCAGGAACAGGGAAAGCACCAGGTAAGGCCTTGTACAGATGATGGATTGTAGGTGAAAAACTAAGCAAGACACAAGCAATTGAGTGTAACAGAAAACTTAAAAATATTAACACATAATTTCTTAAATGTTCCAGATACTGAAATTATTGTTTTTCCGATAAAGAGGCATGTACATAAATAAAAAACCAAATGTGTTTGGTGGTAAAAATAGATATCGCTATTTTTTTTTTTTTTTTTTTGGTTTGTTTGTTTTTGAGACGGAGGCTCACTCTGGCTCATCCTAGAGTGCAGTGGCGCGATCTCGGCTCGCAGCAACCTCTGCCTCCCAGGTTCAAGTGATTCTTCTGCCTCAGTTTCCCGAATATCTAGGATTACAGGCACCCGCTGCCACACCTGGCTAATTTTTGTGTTTTTAGTAGAGATGGGATTTCATCATGTTGGTCAGGCTGGTCTCAAATACCTGACCTCAGGTGATCTGCCTGCCTCAGCCTCCCAAAGTGCTGGGATTACAGGAGTGAGTCACCACGGCTGGCCAGATATCTCTATTTTATAGTATTCCACAAAGGTCCCCATGACTTCAAGGTCCTTGCTACCTTAACAAGTTGGAGAATCACAGCTAGTGAGTGGCAGTGCTAGACTTCTAGGCCAGGGCTCTTATGGCCCTGCTCCATGTTGGAGGCATGTCCTATAACAGAATCATTCAGTATCAGAACAGGAAGTGGCCTTGGAGGTCATCTAATTCAACTTCCTCCTTGTAGAGATGCGGATGGGAAACCCGAGTCACAGAGAACAAAAGTGACCTGCCAAGGGTTAGTTAGCATGTCAGTAACACAGCTAGAACTAGAGCTGAAATTGTTGCTCTTTATCTGAAATGTCATGGTAGTGTTTGCAGGCTGAATGGTGGGCTCACTTTCCAGTACTTAAGGCAAAGGTGGGCTCTACACCCAGCTGTTTTAGAGAAAGTGGTGGCAGATAATTCACCCCCTAACTCGGGACCAAGGAGATCTGAGACATAGGGGACAAAGCTGAGTTGATTTTAGGGTATGAGGTAACTACAGACTCTAGGCTGGTGGATTGTTGCAACCAAGGCAGGGCCTGGTGTTAATGGAATCCCGTGTCTTCCAGGGGTGGGAGTGAAGATAGACCTGGTGAGTTTATATCCTGAATGTTTTTGCACATCTTGAGAAGACCACCCATGAAGTTCATGTGTGTTCTTGTTGCTTTCTGTCTAGGTGCTGTGCAGATGTGTCTGGAAACTGTTTGAGAAAATACCATGTGGTGGCAAACGTTCTTGCTGTGTGGGCTGAGCTTGTTGCTTCTTGCTGCCACCGGCCTATTGCTGAGACTTTACTTATTTTATAACCAAGTTGGTCTGAGATGGGCACACAGCATAAAGAAGAACTTCCTAGTGACTATTTGAGGCAGCCTAGCTGTAAAGCCAGTGTGTGCAACACAGAATCACTCAATAGCAGAACTGGAAGTTGCATTGGAGGTGATCTAATCCAACTTCCTCCTTGTAGAGATGAGAAAACTGAGTCACGGAGCAAAAGTGACCTGCCAAAGGTTAGCCAGCATGTCAGTGACATGTTAGAACTAGACCTCAGATCTCGTTTGCCCTGTGTACTGGAAAACGTGTTGACCATCCAGCCTGCAGATGCCTCCATGACATTTCAGACAAGGAGCAAGGCCCATTGCTTATCATTTGCTTGTCATTAGACATTGACAATTGATGAACTTCATCTCACAGGCAAGGAAATGGATCAGGTACTGTCCCAGGCTTTGCTGGGCACGGGCAATGATTAGTGTCAGGGCCGAACGGCTTTTGCCGATGACTTGGGGGCTTTGGAGAGCTAAGATTGGGATTTTGCAGGGATGGGATTGGGGCCAACATTGGTCAGTCAGACCCTGCTACCTTGGAGAACCTGATTAATGCCTAGCAGTGTGGGGTTTAGCCCAACCTGCTTCCTGGATATTCTTCCACCTGTGAGTGGGCACTTGTTGGAGCTGATGCGTATCGGTTCTTTTCTCTGTCTTGCTCTCTCTCACAGAAGCTTGAGAAACAGACATTACATAGCATGAAAAGCCCACATCTGCAGCGGAGGTGCTGAGAAGCCACTAGTGAGGCAGCTGTGAGTCCTCAGACATGTGTTAGTGCTGGTGGCTCAGGGCCAAGTGAAATCTCTGGCTCCAATCATGCGGCTACTCTCTGTAAAAGTTGGCTGTCTGAAAGAATGCAACAGGAAAATCAGAAACGCCTGCATGCGTTTCCCTGTTGCAGTTGGTGCAGAGCAGGAGTTCAATCCCACTCAAGTCCCAGTGATGTTACAGAGATCCTTTAATATCATCTGGAAACCCAGACACCTGGTTTTGCCATTTGTGAGCTCTCATGACTCATCGCCATGGTCCACTCACCTCTGAGATGAGAGTGGCTTTCCCAGCTGGAGGTTGTCTTTGTGTAGATGGTCGGTTGGCTACATTTCCAGAAGAGAGTAAAAAAAAGTGCATGACTTAGGTGTGCTCTTGGACATCAGAACAAAAAGTGAAGAACAACACACCATTGCTCTGTGAAAACTGGCATGTAGTTATCTTGCTTCTGGGAAAATGTCACCTCCTGGTCGTCTACTGACCTAAAGCAAGGAGCAGGGGTATGTGAAATATGTTTGACACACACTTCAAACCCCCGCCCCTTTTTTTTTTTTTGAGACAGAATCTCGCTCTGTCGCCCAGGCTGGAGTGCGGTGGCCGGATCTCAGCTCACTGCAAGCTCCGCCTCCCGGATTTACGCCATTCTCCTGCCTCACGCTCCCGAGTAGAGTAGCTGGGACTACAGGCACCCGCCAGCTCGCCCGGCTAGTTTTTTTGTGTTTTTTAGTAGAGACGGGGTTTCACCGTGTTAGCCAGGATGGTCTCCATCTCCTGACCTCGTGATCCGCCCGTCTCGGCCTCCCAAAGTGCTGGGATTACAGGCTTGAGCCACCGCGCCCAGCCCAAACCCCTTTTCCGAGGCTGCAAGCTAGCTAGAAATACACACTCTGTTATACTGACATATCTTCTTGAAAAGTAATGGCATTTTAAAAAGGGAGGGGGGTGAAAGTGGGGAGGTGCTTGGAACTGATAATATTGCATTACTTTTGGAGAACTGCAATATGCTCTGCTTGGACAAAAGGAAGTTAGGCTGCGAAAATATAATTCTGGATTCCATGGAATGTTGCAGCTCAGAGGGGCAAGAGATAAAAGAGAGAGGCACAGCATAGTGGTAAGTTTCAGGTTTTTATTTTATACGAAAACCTCATTTTGTCATAAATATGGACTGAATGTAAGTAATAGAAGAGTATTAGATTTCTGTGCATCAAAATGGAAACATGCTTACTTGGCTGTGCTTTGTATTCTCTGAAAAATACCAAGTGTGCCTCATCAATAGTGTTTGTGCTAAAAGACTTGCAAAATAATTTCAGAAAAGGTGTTTTGGCAATTAACAACTGTTTAACTAGAGGGAAATAAATAGCCTACTTGATGAAACTACCTGGGAAGCACCCTTGCTGGTGCAACATATGTCTATGCCCCATTGCTCTATGGCCAAGCATGTTTCTTCAATTATGGATCAGGGTGTGTAAGTTAGAGAACCATGGAGTCATAGGCGAGATATAATTTATGCAGATTTGCCCAAGTTTATATAGCACTTTGTTATTCAACACAAAAGCAGCCACCATAGCAACCTCAGGATCACAAAATCCTTATGGTACCTCTGAGAGATAGATCATCCTCTTGCAAAATGTTGAAGCATGCAAACGTTCCACAACCACATAGTTTATCTTTGCCCTGTGTGAACAGGGAGCTGGATGGCTAAAATGCTTTTTTCCTTTTGGTGTGATCTTACTGTCCCATTAACGCACAGTCTGTGTTAAGTAAGCTAGCTAGTAGGTGGATTTTCTCCTCCCTCAGGGTTTGTTTTCATTTTCATTTCCTTAATGATTTGAAAAGTTCTTTTCAAAGGTTCCTAGGACAGAACCCAGTGGCACTATGCTGGGCATGGCTTCCTTTGCTGCCGAAGTGCAGACCCTCTGCAGCATAACAAAACAAGGCCTTTGAGCAGCTAGTGGGTAAGGGGTAGAGTAATGAGCTCCAGCTGTTGAGTTAAGCGCCAAGGAACTGAGGAGAGCCCAAATGGAGAGGCTCTGCCCTTACCTTTCCTGTTTTGGTATCCAGACCGTGGGTCCAAATTCAAGCCGATGTCCCCGCTCCTGAACACCCCTAGTGATCTGCAAGTGTCCTTCTTGTGCTAGACATGGCAGACTCCCCAGCTCACAGGTCTTGGGTATTACCTGGAAAAGGATCCTAGGATGGAGTACAGATAAAGTGCATCTCTGAAAACAAATGAAAAGCCCTGATGTGTAGGGTCTGCGTATTGTTGTGGTGTAAATACTCCCATCGTAGCCCAAGTTCAAACTAGCAGCAACTGAACAACCAGCTCACAAAACTCCTGAAAATCTAACAGCCGGCTCCAGGACGGTGGTGTCCCAGGTTATCTCATCTGCTACCCACAGCCAGTAGTCTCAGGGATAGGTTGGTGTCCTCAATCCCATTTAAGGGAAGCAGAAACAGGCCTAGAGGGCTTAAGGCAGTGATTCTCAAACTTTACTGTGCATATGAATCACCTGGGGATCTTGTTAAAAGGGGATCCTGTGATTCTGCATTTTTAACAAGCTCCCTTGTGACAAGTTTCCACAGTTAATTAAAGGTATAGTCAACCTTCTGGAAAAGGAGAGGAGGCTAAAAGATGGTGTCTCACAACTGACAAGTCATGCTCTGCCCACTTGTCCAAGCCACACTCTTTGATTCCCCAATCAATTCCACTCCTGGAATGCTCAGGGACCCTCATGGGCCCTCACAGCAGCCACTAGCAAAAGGCTGTAGGACACAACACAGACCACCCTTTCAGGCAAAGGGGAAGCTGGGTCTTTTCTTTCCAATGCGCACAGGTTAGGGACAGGCTCAAAGAAGAACTTTCATGGATTCATGGCCGTATGATGGCCTTTTGCGTGACCCAATGGTAACCCTATAAAGCAACCCCTCTCCTTGAGTTTACTCATATTATGTGACTTTATGGTACTGCACCCTTAGGAATTTGCTCAAATTCTGTATTTCCCTCCTCTCTTGGTCTTAGAGGAAAAAATCTGTTGCTGCATATTGTAGAGGAGCTGAAAATTGAGGCTATTCTCTGTCTACCTGATAATTATAAACTCAGGGGCTAAGATCAGCCACCCAGAAAACAATTACAAATGAGCTAATGTGGGTCCTGTTTTCACTCAAGTTCGTCACCTTGTAATAAAGACTTAGAAGAACTGGAGAGATGACTGAATGGAGAAACCTAAGCTCAGGGGACTGTGTGTCTTGGACGATGCTAAATTCTGGGGAAAACAGGTAACAGTATTCCTGAGCTCAGACCGCCTGCAATCTACTGGGGGTAACGCAGGCCCACGAAACACTGTATAAGAGAGTATATAGTAAAAGGTCCAGTTGGGCAGTGAGATTTAGATTATGTTTGTTGTACAGAATGCTGTAGTGTCTATGGGCAGGGCTACTGTCTAGCCTGTCAGAGCACAATCTCCAAGGGAATGTCTGTTCTTCATTCTTGTCTTAAGAGTTTTCATTCAATTGTATAATCAAAAGATTCAACTGTATCCAAGATACTTTCTAGTTAATAGAATGCACGAGCAAGGGATTCTTTTCTTTTCCTTGGGAGATTGTCTCACAATCAAAACCATCTTTCTAGTAAAACAATTTTATCCTGACATTCAGCTCCAATTCTTTTTTCATTTTCTTCTCCTGAGTCTGGAGAAACCAAGTGAGTCATGATGATCCATTTATTTGCTGCCAAATGTATGTTTGCTGTTATAGAGACATAATCTTAACTGCGTCTCTCTGCTTTTCTTTATCACCCTAACAAATTTCATTCTGTGTCTGCTACAGGGATACTTTTGTGTTTATAGGACAAGAGAGTGCACAGTCACATACCTTATCCCTTCTCTGCCTATAGAAATCCTCCTCATCCCCTCAGGCCCAATTTGAAATGCCACATTATCTGGGAAGCCTTCCCCAATCCCCACAGTTAGTTGGAAGGTATTTTATTTTTCTCTGGGTCTACAACCTTGTGTCCGCCTTCCCAATGCGAACACATATTTGACTCTGCTTTCCATTAGAGGTAATTATCTTATGGTCTTTCCCCCTTTCTTACCTTCACCCCAGCTAGAATGTAAGATTAAACCTGTAGGTTAATTAATAATTTTAATTATCAATTACTGAATACCTACTAAGTACCAGGCATTTTACAAGAGGGTGTTTTAAAAATACAAAATAACTCTTTATCAGAGGTGTCATCATCCTATTTCACTGAAGGTCAGACAGGTCAGCAACTTGCCTGGAATCTCCCAACAGCAATAGTTTAAACCTGACCCAAAGCCCACATTTTTTCATTCCACCCCCTACTGTATGCTCTCCTGGAGGATAGGGACTAAGGTATTCAGCCAGATTAATTGTTTAATCTTAAGTTGTCGAATGAATACATACAGGAAGCGGTATGTGTTACTCTGCTCATGGTATCAATAATGAGGTGCTAGAAAAGGGACTGCCACCCTGCTGGTGCCCCTCCTTGCATGGCCTCCCAGGGTACAGCACTCAGGTCTCCTTTCTTTCAATCTCTGTTTACTGTGCCATGTCCCCATTTGTCTGTTCCTTCCCATTCAGTCAACTAGTTAAGCTTATAAATGGATGCACTTTGATGCCATTGTATTAATGGATGCTAATAGGTATTTTCCTTCATTCAACATTCATATAGCAAATATTTAATGTACAGTGCCAGGCACATAGGAGGAGTCTTATACATATCCATTGAATAAATGTGCTAGAGGCAGAATGGAGCTGTTTGTGACAATAAAGCTAAGAATACAGACACAGTTAGGTTAGAGCTAATCTCTCTCCCTCTCTCTTTTTTGTTTTCTGTTTTTTGTTTTTTTGGGATGGAGTCTCTCTGTCACCCAGTCTGGAGTGCAATGGCACGATCACGGCTCACTGCAACCTCTGCCTCCTGGGTTCCAGTGATTCTTCTGCCTCAGTAGCTAGACTACAGGTGTGCACCACCACGCCCGGCTATTTTTTTGTATTTTTAGTAGAGATGGAGTCTCACCATGTTGGCCAGGCTGGCCTCAAACTCCTGACCTCAGGTAATCCAGCTGCCTCGGCCTCCCAAAGTGCTGGCATTACAGGCGTGAGCCACCGTGCCCGGCCAAGTTAGAGCTAATGTCTAGCAAACACATCCAGGTGCCAAGGACTGTGCTGAACCAGGGACACCAAGATGACTAAGACTGGCATGGTATCTGCCCTCATTGAATTTACTCTCTAGTAGGTGATACATTGCACTTTACACTACATCTACTTGAATTAATGTCCTAATCAAAAAGAGGAGGCTAAAAATATATTTTAGGGGAGGAGGTCATGAGAGATTAGAATGACCATGCAGGATTTTCTGCCATGGAACTTTACTATGAAGAATTGATTCTAGATGGCAAGTCTCTATGTGGACTTTCTCTTCCTTTCACCTTTTCTTTCAGTTAATTGTCAACTTGGGAAGGAGGTGGGGGCACACCTTCCTAAGGGCTTGTAGCATCATTTGCAGTGAGTGCTTTTATCATTTAAAAATTATGTAACTATCAAATGAAAACATGGTCACCATAAAAATCTTCTTTTTTTTTTGAGACGGAGTCTCGCTCTGTCGTCCAGGCTGGAGTGCAGTGGCGCGATCTCGGCTCACTGCAAGCTCCACCTCCCGGGTTCACGCCATTCTCCCGCCTCAGCCTCCGAGTAGCTGGGACTACAGGCGCCCGCCACCACGCCCGGCTAGTTTTTTGTATTTTTTAGTAGAGACGGGGTTTCACCATGTTAGCCAGGATGGTCTCGATCTCCTGACCTCGTGATCCGCCCGTCTCGGCCTCCCAAAGTGCTGGGATTACAGGCTTGAGCCACCGCGCCCGGCCAAAATCTTCTAATAATACCTTATTACCTTCAGACTTTGTCTCAAACCCATTCTCCAGAAATACTCACAGTTACAGATTGCTGTGTTTCCATCTAGACATTTTTCTCTGCACTTATGAAAACAAATGTACATACACTTAAATAGTACAGTATTTATTTTTATAAAAGTAAAATCACTTTTTTTCTGTACATTCTTCAGTGAATAGCTTTTTCATCTAACAATATATCTTGGATAACTTTCCATGTTGCTACTTATGGATCTATATTTTTCTTCCATCTTTTAAAAAACAAACTGTTGCATTTAAACTGCAATATAGTATTCCATTGTTTGGATGCATGAAAGTTTTATTTAACCATTTCTATACTGGTGAATATTTAGGTTGTTTCCAATTTGTTTACTCTTATAAAGAATGTTGCAGTGAGCATCCTAGGCAATTCCCCTTATGCACATGTGTATCAATATTTCTCTAGGGTAACTGTGTAGAAGTTCAATTGTTGGGTCACGGGGTATGTGCATTTAATTGCCGTTTTTCCCTCCAAAGTGGCTGGATCAATTTACATTACCACCATTAGTGTATCGATACCCTTTGTATTTATTTATATTTATATTTAGTTCTTTAAACCAGGGGTCCCCAACCCCTGAACTGCAGACCGATACTGGTCCGTGGTCTGTTGGGACTTAGATCACACAGCAGGGAGTGAGTGGCGGGCAATCTAATTCAGCCACTGATCTGACAGGAGGCAGAACTCAGGCAGTAATGCTGGCTTGAGCCTGCTGATCAATGTTAGCATCACTAAGACAAGGATAAACCAGACCTTGCGTTCCTCCTCATGGGATCCAACAGGAGGCACACAGAAGTATCCATGAAATAGTCTTGCCAAAAATGTCTATAAACTCTATCAAACTTTTAGAGCAAGTGTCAAGTGAATAGGAAATATAGGGAATAGAGAAAAAAAGTTAAATGGTACCCAAGAAAGCAATCAGAAAATCCAGAATATAAGAAGAAGTGGCTTTTATTTTTTAAAGAAGGCAACGGGAGGGAATAATTGAGGGGAGACTACGCTAGTTTAAAAGATATTTGAGGGACATTACAAACAAATGTAGTGAACCTGCATTGGCCGCTACTGCAATTGAATTAAAAATGTCTCCAAGGTAGCCTGGTATGAGACAGAGGGCTAACCATTTAATTTTCTCAAATGAATAGCTAATTTTCCTTATACTATTTCTTGAAAAGCTCATTTTTCCCCAATGATTTTAAGTGCTACCTTCACCATGCACTAAAATTATTATAATTTTAATGCACTAACATGCATTTTGACTGTTTTTTGACTGTATTCTCTTTCATGGCGAGGGCTTTATCTAATTATCCATTGCCACAGCAATTGAATGGAGTGTTGGCACAAATACTGTTGATTCTTTAATACATATGCCATTCTTTCAAAGAAGACTCTTAATGAGGGTCAGGCGCAGTGGCTTATGCCTGTAATCCCAGCACTCTGGGGGGACGAGGAAGGCGGATCGCGAGGTCAAGAGATCGAGACCATTCTGGCCAACATGGTGAAACCTTGTCTCTACTAAAATTACAAAAATTAGCTGGGCATAGTGGTGCGCACCTGTAGTCCCAGCTACTCAGAAGGCTGAGGCAGGAGAATTGCTTGAATCTGGGAGGCGGAGGCTGAGATCACGCCACTGCACTCCAGCCTGACGACAGAGCAAGACTCCGTCTCAAAAACAAAAACAAAAAACAAAACATTTAATGACATTCACAAATGTTTTCTTTTTGTTTTAACTAAGTAGTATATTAGTGTAGACCCTTTGTTTCAAGAATAAGACATTCACATGCAATGACCTCAGAGTTACTTTATTCCAATAAGAGATTAATCATTATAACAAAATAAAATCAAAATGCCAAAGATTAACTGTTGGTGCATGTAGCCACATTTCTATTTCTCCCATTAAAATGAAAAGATACGCTGGGCAGAATTTTTATGTCAGAAGATACTGGACTTTGTATTTGATCAAGTGACCTAAAGGATCCAAGACAGTCCTACTTTATTCACACCTTGAAAGCAAATCTTACTCCAGACATTAACTTCTGTAGAGGTCCTTTTAGAGACAGGCTTAAAGGGAAAAAAAAAAAAAAAAAAAAAAAAAAGCTTGCAGAATGTAATATAATATAAAGGGGAAAAAAAGAATATTCAGAGCACCATTTTTTATAAGCACAGAAAAATGTTTTTACAAACATTTATAAAGATGATGGAAATAGCTTTCTCCAAAATGATTATCCATCTATGGAGTAGAGCAGTTGCATTTTGCACCTCAAATGTTTGTGACTTCCTATAGAAATACATTGGCTTTACTTTTCTTTAGAAAGTCAATGTATTATGTGGATATTTCACATGGAAGACGGCCAGCGTTATCTAGGAAAAACAAATGGTTGTGTGTAGCTTTTAGTGGTGCCGTTTGGGTTTCTGATCCACAGCTGATGACTTGGTGTTGTATTTCAAGTACCAGAGGATTTAGAATCACACAACTTTGGTTTAGTTTCAGTTCAGCCATTTACTTGCTGTATGACTTTGGGTAAGTCATGTACATCTTTGAGTTTCAGTTTCCTTGATGGATCAAGCCACTGCTCTGCCTATTTCACTGAGTTATTATGAAAGTGAAATGAGAAAATGAACAGAAAAAAGCTTTAATTACTGTAAACATGAAATAAAAGGGCATTATTAAAGGACATTGAAGAATATGCTCTGATGGTCTTCAAACATTGTACACCACAGGAAAGGGGCCATAGGGGGGCAGAGGAAAAATAGCCATGGGAGAACAATGGGAAGACAGAACAGGAAGAAGTTCTGTGGTAGAAAGCATAATATCCAAATATTTGCCACCCTTGTTACAAACCTAACAATAGGGACCCTCCAAGTGGTGGATAACAAAATCATAGGGTCGTGGTGAAGAGCCTTAGGAAAATGGAAGTCTGATTCTGGTGCACTGGAAGTTTCAAGGAACTGGGGAGTCTGAGTGGTAAGTAACACCTATTGCGTGCCTACCACAGGACAAGCACCGGGACACGTGCCTTACATACATTATCTTGTCTATCCTATCAAGAAACTTGCAAATCTGGATCTTAACTGCATTTTACAAATGGAGAAACTGATTTGTGAATGTTCTGTGTCCCCAGTTGGCCAGCAAAATGAACCAACCTATCTCTTCCCCACCAACTCCTTTCTTTCACCAGAGGAGTCTGAATCTCTACATTTGTCTATCTTCTCATCTTTCATTGCTTAATCACACTTCAGGCAATCTTTTATCCATACGTGTATATATACCTCTATCCCCTTTGCACGCCTTTGTTTTCAATCTCTTTCTTCCAAATGTTGCCCAGTCACGTCAAGAAAAGGTATTTGTCCTTAACTTTTTTTTTTTTTTTAAACAGAGTTTTGCTCTTGTCACCCAGGCTGGAGTGCAATGGTGCGATCTGGGCTCACTGCAACCTCCGCCTCCAGGGTTCAAGCTATTCTCCTGCCTCAGCCTCCCAAGTAGCTGGGATTACAGGCACCCACCACTACGCCTGGCTAATTTTTGTATTTTTAGTAGAGATGGGGTTTCACAATGTTGGCAAGGCTGGTCTTGAACTCCTGACCTCAGGGGCTCCACTTGACTTGGCCTCCCAAAGTGCTGGTATTACAGGCGTGAGCCACTGTGCCTGACCCTATATGTTTTTTTTTTTGTCCTTAACTTATTTGAGCCTTTGTTTACTCATCTATAATAAGACAACTCATAGGTGAGATGTAAGGTTTAAATTTGATTGCATTGTGAAAGCACATGGCAGTCTCTAAATCTCTAATCTCTAAATCTAAATGTAAGTTATATTTTACCTTTCTCTAGAGAATGTTAATTACTGGATAAAAGTATTCAGTGAAGCATGACAGGGCTTTGTCCTTTACCATATTGAATCAAAATATGTATCAATAATTGGAAAAATGTCATAAAATACGCTGAGCAGATTTACATATGCAATAAATCTGAAAAGCATAGCTTTAATTAATTAATTTATTTATTGAGACGGAGTCTTGCTCTGTCACCCAGGCTGGAGTGCAGTGGTACGATCTCAGCTCACTGCAACCTCTGCCTCCTGGGTTCAATATATTCTCCTGGCTTAGCCTCCCTCATAGCTGGGATTAAAGGCACACACCACCACCCTGGCTAATTTTTGTGTTTTTAGTAGAGATGGAATTTCTCCATGTTGGTGAGGCTGGTCTTGAACTCTCGACCTCAGGTGATCTGCCCACCTTGGCCTCCCAAAGTTCTGGGATTACAGGCATGAGCCACTGTGCCTGGCACACATTTTCTTATATAACCACAATGGTATTATTATACCTAACAAAATTAACAATAATTTCTTATTATCATCTAATATCCTGTCCATATTCAAATTTCCCAGGCTGCCTTGGAGACATTTAATTCAATTGAAGTACCAGCCAATGCAGGTTCACTACATTTGTTTGTAATGTCCCTCAAATATCTTTTAAACTAAAGTAGTCTCCCCTCAATTATTCCCTCCCATTGCCTTCTTAAAAAGTCCACTTCTTCTTATATTCTGGATTTTCTGATTGCTCTCTTGGGTTCCATTTAACTTTTTTCTTTATTCCCTCTATTTTTTATTCACTTGACACTTGCTCTAAAAGTTTGATAGTGTTTATAGACATTTTTGGCAAGACTATTTCATGGATACTTCTGTGTGCCTCCTGTTGGATCCCATAGGGAGGAACCCAAGGTCTGGTTTATCCTAGTCTTAGTGATGCTAACATTGATCAGCAGGCTCAGGTGGTGACAATGGGTGTTACCCTTTTCAGAGGGTCATAGACAAATTGGAATATGATCAAATGTTGTAGACTTGATGGTAAGAGGATGAAAACGCTGTGGCGTCAGGAATATAAAGGAATTAGGAAGAGAAGACTTGGTGATCGTATTCGATTTCTATTGCTGCCATAACAAATTACTCAAACTTAGTGGCTTAAAACAACACTCATTACATCACAGTTCTGTAGGTCAGAAGTTTGGGTGGGCTTGGCTAGGTTCTCAGGTTAGGGTCTTACAAGTCCGAAATCAAGGTTTTGGTGGGGTTATGTTCCTTATTGGAGGCTCTGGGGCAGAATAGACTTCTAAGTTCATTCAGGTTATTGGTAGAATTCAGTTCCTTGGGGTCGTAGGACTGAAGACCCAGTTTCCTTGCTGGCTGTCAAATGAGGGTTAGTCTTTGGAGTTAAATGTTGCCCTCATTCCTTCTCATGCTTTCCAACTGGCCTTCCTTAAGCATCAACTGGTTGAATGCCTCTCAAGCTGTGAGTCTTTCTGACTTCCCTTGTTGCTACATCTGTCTTGCCTCCAGATGGAGAAAGTTCTCTATTTTTCAAGGACTCAAGTGATTAGATTCACCCACCTGGCCAATCGAGGTCAATCCCTCTAATTTTAAAGTCCCTAACCTTACTATAGTACATCTGCAAAACATCTTTTACTGTGTAATATAATCCCATGTTTTAGGAATTAGGATATGGACATCTTCAGTGGACCATTCTGCTTACCTCAGTGGAGTTGGGAGTGGTGAAATTTGCTAACTGACTTTAAACATTTGCTTCATAGTTATAAGGAGGTAGACTTGGGTGCAATATGAGGCAGGACTCTGAAGATTTAAACTGTGCCAGAATAGAATGATCTGAACAGTGACAGCACGTAAGCAAAGGCTGGCCAGCCCTTGTAGAAGCTATGTGGGAGGCAAGTCTCTTGCATGTTTCATAAATAGAGAGTATAAAAACTGGGGTTAAGAGCACAAACTCTGGAGCCAGACAACCTAAGGTTTCAACCTGGGTGTAGTCAACCTCTCCGTGCCTCAGTTTTCTCGTTTGTAATGTGGGGATTACAATCCTGCCTTTGACGGTTATTTTGAGGTTTGAATGAATTGCTACTGAGTTAAATGAGTTAATAAAACATGCAAAATGTTAAGAAAAACAAGTCACTGGCATAGAATGAGCACTAATGTCAGGTATTATTTTCTGAAAGGAATGAAAATTTGTGAGTCACTTGAAAGTTCAAATTCTTGTAGATATGGGCCGGGCCAGGTGGCTCATGCCTGTAATCCCAGTACTTTGGGAGGCTGAGGCGGGCAGATCATCTGAGGTTGGGAGTTCGAGACCAGCCTGACCAAAATGGAGAAACTCCGTCTCTACTAAAAATACAAAATTAGCTGGCGTGGTGGCACATGCCTGTAATCCCAGCTACTCAGCAGGCTGAGGCAAGAGAATTGCTTGAACCTGGGAGGCGGAGGTTGCATTGAGCCAAGATCACACGATTGCACTCCACCCTGGGCAACAAGAGCGAAGCTCCGTCTCAAAAAAAAAAAAAAAAATTCTTGTAGATATGAAAAGCAGTATTTCTCCATACCTCAATTTCCATCATTTTTGCAAGGCCATTTTACATGTTTGCCAAATATCTTTTTTTTTTTTTTTTTTTTTTTTTTTTTTTGAGACAAGATCTCTCTCTGTCACCCAGGCTGAAGTACAGTGATGTGAACCTAGCTCACTGCAGCCTTGACTTCCTGGACTCAAACAATCCTCCCACCTCATCCTAGCTGGGAACACAGGCATAGTACACTGCCTTGGCTAATTAATAACTGTGTGTGTGTGTGTGTGTGTGTGTGTGTGTGTGTGTGTAGAAGTGGGGTCACACTGTGTTGCCCCAGCTGGTCTTAAACTCCTGGGCTCAAGCAATCCTCCTGCTTCAGCCTCCCAAAGTGCTGGGATTACAGGTGTGAGCCTCCATGCCTGGCCCAAGATATCTTCTTAACACACAGGTTAATACACTCTTGGCTCCCCAAAATGATTATAAGTGATCATAAAGTAAAAACTAGATGAGTTTATTTCATATTTCACAAGAAACAGAAAAGAATCCAAAGTCCTTTGCATAATATACAAGGTCCAGTTTACCAGCCTAAGCTTATCCTGTACTGCAGCTTTTGTTCAGGCTATATTATCTCTGGGCCTTTGTTCATTTTATGTTCTCTTTGCCTGGAATACGTTTCTCTTCTCTTCTTTAACTGTCCTCTCCCGATACATTCTCCAGTACTTCATTTAAATGATTCCTTCTGGCTAGGTGCAGTGGCTCATGCCTGTAATCCCAGCACTTTGGGAGGCCAAGGCAGGCAGATCACAAGGTCAGGAGATTGAGACCATCCTGACTAACACGGTGAAACCCTGTCTCTACTAAAAATACAAAAAATTAACCGGGCATGGTGGCACACACCTGTAGTCTCAGCTACTCGGGAGGCTGAGGCAGGAGAATGGTGTGAACCCCGGAGGCAGAGGTTGCAGTGAGCCAAGAGGGTGCCACTGCACTCCAGCCTGGGTGACAGAGCAAGACTCCATCATAAATAAATAAATAAATAAATAAATAAATAAATAAATCCTTCTTTATAGAGCTTTTTCTCAGTTCCCAAAGTCAAAATCCATTTTTTTTTTTCTACATTTCTACTTGCATTTATACTTTGGTGTTTACATGTGTGTTTTTCCTATTAAACTAAAAGCTTATTAAGAGCAGGGACCTATTTATTTATTTATTTTTTTTTTTGTGAGCCAGAGTCTTGCTCTGTCACCCAGCTGGAGTGCAGTGGCACGATCTCGGCTCACTGCAACCTCTGCCTCCCGGGTTCACGCCATTCTCCTGCCTCAACCTCCTGAGTAGCTGGGACTACAGACGCCTGCCACCACGCCCGGCTAATTTTTTTTTTTTTTTTTTTTTTAGTAGAGAGGGAGTTTCACCATGTTAGCCAGGATTGTCTCGATCTCCTGACCTTGTGATCCACCCGCCTCGGCCTCCCAAAGTGCTGGGGTTACAGGCGTGAGCCACCGTGCCCGGCTAATTTATCTTTGTAAGTCTATCCAGCACAGCTTTTTAATGCAATATAATTCAATAAATATTTGTTGACTGTAGTCTGCCAGAAAGACCATTAGACTTGGAGTCGGCAAAGTGTGACTTTGTGTCCTGGTTCTACTACTCCATAGCTGTGTAACCTTAGGGAAGTTATTTAACTTCTCTTTGCCTCAATTTCTCCATGTTAAAAATGAACATAATTATGCCTATCTTATACCTATCTCCACAGTACCTATTTCACAGTCTTAATTGATAATACATGAGGAAGGACTTAATATTGCCTAGTATGATGTATGACACATAGAAACATAGAGTTTCTCCCCTCAACAGTGTATACTGTGTATTAATCTGTTCTCACGTTGCTGTAAAGAACTAACAGAGACTGGGTAATTTATGAGGAAAAGAGGTTTAATTGGCTCATGGTTCCACGGGCTGTACAGGTAGCATGGCTGCGGAGGTCTCCAGAAACTTACAATCATGGCAGAAGGTGAAGGGGAAGCAGGCAAGTCTTATGTGGCTGGAGAAGGAGGAAGAGAGTAAAGGTCGGAGGTGCTACACAGTTTTAAACAACCAGATCTCATGAGAACTCACCACCACGAGAACAGCAAGGGGGAAATCCACCCCCATGATCCAATCACCTCCCACCAGGCCCCACCTCTAACACTGGGGATTACAATTCAACATGAGATTTGGACAGGGACACAAATCCAAACCGTATCATATGGTTAAGTGCTAAACTGTAATTTAATAACATTCAACATAAAGATTACAGCACTAAATTCAGGTTCTTCATTGCCTGATTGTGAGATCATTTACAGGTATTATTATTATTATTTTGTAGAGACAGGGTCTCACTTTGTTGCCCAGGCTGGTCTCGATCTCTTGGCTTCAGGGATCCTCCCACCTTGGCCTCCCAAAATGCTGGGATTATGGGTGTGAGCCATTGCACCTGGCCAGAAGTTTTAACATATTTTTCTCCACAGAGAAATCTCTTGCCGGGCTTGGTGGCTCAAACCCTGTCTCTACTAAAAATACAAAAATTAGCAGGGCATGGTGGCACGCACCTGTATTCCCAGCTACTTGGGAGCCTGAGGCAGGAGAATTGCTTGAATCCAGAAGGCGGAGGTTGTAGTGAGCCGAGATTGCGCCACTGCACTCCAGCCTGCCAATAGAGCGAGACTCTGTAAAAAAAAAAAAAAAAAAAAAAAAAAACCAGTCTGATCAATATGATGAAACCCCATCTCTAATGAAAATACGAAAATTAGCAGGGCATGGTGGTATGCGCCTGTAGTCCCAGCTATTCGGGAGACTGAAACAGGAGAATTGCTTGAACCTGGAAGGCGGAGGTTACAGTGAGCCGAGATAGCGCCACCGCACCCAAGCCTGGGCAACAGAGTGAGACCCCATCTCAAGAAAAAAAAAAAAGAAATCTCTTTATAAATATTCCATTCAGAAGCTATACTCATAAATTAGTATATCATTAGAAGCCAATTTATTTAATATTTTCTAGAGGCTAACTTGACTGGGAAATTTAGATAGATAGGTAGATATAATGAAAGACAGATAAACCAGCCTTCAAAAGTTGTATGTTGTTAACTCTGTACAAAAATATGAAATTTCTGTATGATAAATATCATGAATAATGTTTTAAAAAATTCAACAAATGAGGCAAATATTTACAACACATACAACAGAGGAATAATTGTAAATTTACAAAGAGCTCCTAGAAATCAATATGAAAAGGTAATATAACCCAATGGGAGACACTAGGTAGAGCATATGAAGAGACAGTTCATAGAAAAAAACAAATATAAATTGACAATAAAGGTAGAAAAGATGCTCAATCTTTTTTATAATTAAGGACATTCAAATTGAAACAGCATTAAGGCAGTATTATTTTTCCTCATCAGACTGTCAAATACTAAGAAGTGGATTAATAGCTAGTATTAACTATGATATAGAAAAATAGCATCTCTCAAGCATTGATGGCAAGAGAGTAAGCTAGGCAGCCTTTTTATAGGATAATCTGGCAGGATTTATAAAAACTAAAATGATTGACACTGACTCAGAAATTTCACTTCTCTTATTTTTTCTTAAAGACAATTGCATATATTCACTTATAGCAAAATAAAAACAGACAAATTAACAAACTGGAAATAACACAAGTGTTCATCAAAAGAGGGCTGTTTAAATAAATTATGGTGCATCCATGCAGTGGAATACCTTTGCAGGCATTAAAATGAATACTCTTTGTGTGTTTAATAAATATCAAGCACACAATTAAGAGTAAAGTGTAATTTATTTACATATAGGGCATATATATCTATATACCGGTATATTTCTAGTACATTTTTTTTTTTTTTTTTTTTTTTTGAGACGGAGTCTTGCTCTGTCGCCTAGGCTGGAGTGCAGTGGCCGGATCTCAGCTCACTGCAAGCTCCGCCTCCCGGGTTCACGCCGTTCTCCTGCCTCAGCCTCCCGAGTAGCTGGGACTACAGACGCCCGCCACCTCGCCCGGCTAGTTTTTTTTTTTTTGTATTTTTTAGTAGAGACGGGGTTTCACCATGTTAGCCAGGATGGTCTCGATCTCCTGACCTCGTGATCCACCCGTCTCGGCCTCCCAAAGTGCTGGGATTACAGGCTTGAGCCACCACGTCCGGCCTCTAGTACATTTCTTGAAGAAAGTCTTAAAAATAAGTTTTATAAGAAACTCTTGAAAATGGTTACTTCTGAGAAATAGAACAACTTTTAAGAAAGGGTGGAGAGAAGAGGTGGGAAAGCTGTAGTATTTAATGTCTCTCTCTCATTACTCTTTTTTTTTTTTTTTTTTGTGAGACTGAGTTTCGCTCTTGTTGCGGGGGCTGGAGTGCAATGGGGTGATCTTGGTTCACTGCAGCCTCTGCCTCCCGGGTTCAAGCGATTCTCCCACCTCAGCCTCCTGAGTAGCTGGGATTACAGGCGTGCACCACCACGCCTGGCTAATTTTATATTTTTAGTAGAGATGGGGTTTCACCATGTTGGTCAGGCTGGTCTCAAACTCCTGACCTCAGGTGATCCGCCTGTCTCAGCCTCCCAAAGTGTTGGGATTACAGGGGTGAGCCACCACACCCAGCTGATATATCTATATATCTATATATATTTATATATGTATCTATATATATCTATATATATCTATATATCTATATCTATCTATCTATCTATATATCTATAGATATATGTATATTTGAGACGGAATCTTGCTCAGTCGCCCAGGCTGGAGTGCAGTGGAGCGATCTCAGTTCACTGCAAGCTCCACCTCCCAGGTTCACGCCATTCTCCTGCCTCAATCTCCCGAGTAGCTGGGACTACAGGTGCCCGCCACCACGCCCAGCTAATTTTTTGTATTTTTGGTAGAGACGGGATTTCACCGTGTTAGCCAGGATGGTCTCGATCTCCTGACCTCGTGATTCACCCGCCTCGGCCTCCCAAAGTGCTGGGATTACAGGCGTGAGCCACTGTGCCCGGCCTGATAGGTTTTTAAAAAGAAACAATTAGGAAGTAGATGACAAGCTCCTCAAACAGTGCTTAACATGTGATAAGTGCTCAGTAGATGTTAGCTATTGTCATTGTTATTAATCCTTAATTTCGATCTCTCTTCCACTAACTTGATGCATGATCTTAAACTATGTCACTTCCCTTCTCAGGGCCTCATTTTCTCCAGCTTCATAATAAATGGACCCGCACTAGACATTGTGATGTTCTGTGACTCTTCCGTATGGTTTTCTCCATCCCCACTCTGCCTCACCCTCCTTGGCCGGAAAAGTAGAGGGTATGCTATAGATTACTTAGAAGATTTCTGGCTGCTTCTCGAGGAATCCATCCTGATTTTCAAGCAGCTCTAACACTGTGCTATGTAATGAAAGGCCCACGGTGTCTGGGTGTTATATTGGGATCTGTTCTTGAAGATAAAAACAAAGACACTTTTTCACTTGAAGTGATGTGGAAAGACTTGTAAGGTTGTGTAAGTAAAAAGTTGCTTGGCTTTGGGGGACATGGTGAACTTACTTTCACTTACTGTGAGGAGAAGTGAGGGCAAAGGAGAAGAAATCTCCAAGTCCAAAAAGTGGGATACAATTCTCAGCGTTCTTTTTGTTGTAGGTTAATGCCTGGTGCGATTTAGCGCTGCCTACCAGCTTACCTCTTTTCTTTCTAAAAGTTGTAAACTCAGAGAATCTATTGAGGGGCTTTCCCTCACTATGAGAATGCATCTGTATGTTAAGAATGAATGTTATGGAATTCCATGCTATAAGAGACCTCAGAGGCCATAAGGAGCAGTGATTTTCATGATGAAACTCTACAACGCAGAGATATTTATGTGAGAAGATAGTTTAAATATTACCCACTTATTAAATTAAATGAAGAAATTCCGTTAAGCACTAGGAAGCTGGAATTCATTTCATTCCTTAGGGACACTCCCTTGATTCGATGGAAAAGGAGGGTCTATTTCTTCACAGTCCTTCTTGGCCCTTCCCTTATATAAAGGACAATAGTACAAGAATATTTCTCAATGTATTTTAAAATTGTTTTGTTTACTTCTGTGATTTCAGAGTCATTTTTGGAGTATGTGTACATGAAAAGTGGCCATGAAAACAATCAAAAGCAAATGCAGGTTTCCTTTCTTTCTGTGGTTCAGCAGTCATCTCACTATGACTGTGAGTTGATGTCTCTATCAAATTTGAGAAATCTTTGCAATATCTGCCATGTAAATTAGACACAAATACCCATGACCTCACATGAACTAATGAGCGACTCCCCCTGCAACAGAGCTCACCATGGGGACTTGTAGCAATTCATTATGTATTTCAGTGGGGGAAATAAATTAAAGCAACCAAACAAAACTGCTGTTAAAGCAAGGAAATTTTTATTAAAATTCAGACCAACTGAGAGGAAAAATTCTTTCTGTTCTTTTCTTTTCACTCTGTTTTCTTGTCCTACATGCATCCTTCCCCCTTGGCAAAAGGCAGGTTAAAAATGTAGGGTGAAAAAAATAATCAGGATCTTGACATTTATGATAAGAACAAACCCTTCAATCAGTGGTACTAATGCCTTAAGCACCCAAGCACTCTATCATTAAACGGAGATGATTTTTTTTTTTTTTTTTAAGCAGGGAGTCAGGATGCTGGCCATACATTATTTAAGCAATAAAGAAGACAAAGGGTCCTTATTCCATGTCTAGTCATGTTTTCGATCATCTGCCCTCTCTCCCAGGTTACTCTAAGCATGGGAAGTTGCTCTTCCAAAATTGTGAGCTCTCTGAGCTTTATCTAAAAAATATTTTCATATAAAACAAGAATGAATATTGTAATACTACTAATCAATAGGAGTAACTTTCATTTGCTGTATAGGTGGCATGTTAGAAGCTTTCTATGGTATCTCATTTATTCCTCATATCAATCTTGGGAGCTTAGCTTATTTATTTCCATTTTACAGTTAGAGAAACTGAAATTCAAAAAAGTAAATTATCTTAACTGAGGTCACTTCTCTATGCTAAATCTAGATGTGACCTTCTTAACCACTGTACAGGCTGCTGCTCCACAATCTCCACTGACTATACATGTGCATGTGTGCGTGTGTGTGTGTGCAAGATTTAAGGAAATGGCTTCGTTGAGCTTAACACCAATATCCATGAGACAGAAATTAAAGGGACATCAGTATATAGCAAGCAAAATGAATACTGAATGCCCTAAATCTCCCTAGAAGAAATGAGAGCTGGCTGTCTTGCCTGCTGGCCACCTGTTGAAAATACCATCCTGAGATGGGCCCTTTCCTTAAGTAATTGTAAGCCTTAGACAATGAACCCTCAAACGTCATTGCCAACCGTGGGCTTCTACTTTTGCCAATTTTGGCCTCACTTGCCACTTACACTGGGCATTTCTCAGTGAGTTCAGGTATTTCTTACCATGTGAGCATCACTACTCTTTCCTTTTCTAAATCTTCAATCTTCTTGGTTTCTCCCTAAATTGTGGTTCCAGTGGCTGCCATTTCTTTTTTCTTTTTCTTTCTTTCTTTCTTTTTTGAGATGCAGTTTCGTTCTTGTCACCCAGGCTGGAGTGCAATGGCGCGATTTCGGCTCACTGCAACCTCCACCTCCCAGGTTCAAGCGATTCTCCTGCCTCAGTCTCTAGAGTAGCTGGGATTACAGTCACGCACAACCACGCCCAGCAAATTTTTGTATTTTTAGTAAAGACGGGGTTTCACCATATTGGCCAGCTGGTCTCGAACTCCTGAACTCAGATAATCCACCTGCCTCAGCCTCCCAAAGTACTGGGATTACAGGCGTGAGCCACTGTGCCCGGCCTAATGGCTGCCATTTTTTATGTTTCTCTGTAGAAATTACCCTTGGCTGAGCATGGTAGCTCACACGTGTAATCCTAGTGCTTTGGGAGGCCAAGAAGGGAGGATAGATTGAGGCCAGGAATTTGACATCCACCTGGGCAACATAACAAGACTCTTTCTCTTTAAAAAAAAAAAAAAAAAAAAAGCCGTGCTTGGTAGTGCATACCTATTGTCTGACCTACTTTATTGGCTAAGGCAGGAGGAACACTTGAGCCCAGGAGATAAAGGCCACAATGAGCTATGATTATGACATTGTACTCCAGTCTGGGTGAAAGAGGAAGACCCTATCTTTCAAAAAAAAAAATACTAATGACCTCTGTGAGGTATGAAAGCAAGTCCTTCTGGATAATTTCATCTGGACAAATGCAGTCTTCTTGACAAAGGAAGGCCATACAAAGCAATTCTAGATGTGTTTGCAAAACTGCCTCTTTGCTTGTGGCTTGGAGACCTAAGGCTTGTAAGCTTGTTTCTAGAGAGGGAGTGGTATGGGACCAAATAGCGTTGGGAATGGTTTTAAAACTTTATTAAAAATAAAAGTTCATAGGAAATTCTCAAAATATCTGTTTTCATTATAGACTTTACCCAAAAAAAGGGTTTGTTTTTTTTTAATGAATCATTTAGTATAAGCAAAGAAAAAGTGGAGACAAAGAAAATTTTCCATTTAATTAGCTATGATAGGCAGAATTCTAAGATGTCCCCCAAGAATCTTGCCTCCTGATGGGCACACACTGTGAAATCTTCTGCCCTTCAATGTGCACAGAACTTGTGAACATGAGGGGTTTTCACTCCTGTAATTAGATTGTATTCTATGACAAAGGTGAAGATATTTTGCAGATGTTATTAAAGTCTCAAATCATCTGACTTTGAATTAATCTAAAAGGAGATTATTCTTGGGGGGAGCCTGACTTAATCAGATGAGCCCTTTGAAGAAGGTCCCCAGGGCCAGGCATGGTGGTTCATGCCTGTAATCCCAGCACTTTGGGAGGCCAAGGTGGAAGGATTGCTTAAGGCCAGGAGTTCGAGATCAGCCTGGAAAACAAACAAAGACTTTGTCTCTAAAAAAAATAAAAATAAATATTAGCCGGATGTGGTGTCACATGCCTGTGGTTCCAGCTTCTTGGGAGGCTGAGGGAGGAGGATCACCTGAGCTCAGAAAGTTGAGGCTGCAGTGAGCTGTGATCACACCCTTGTACCCCAGCCTGGGTGACAGTGAGACTCTGTCTCAAAAATGATAATAATAATGAAAATACAAAACTAAAAAAATAAGGAAGATGTCAGACCTCCCTGGAAAGGAAGGGTAATTTTCCTATTAAACTAGGAATTTCCTTTGTTTTTTTGAGACAGGGTCTTGCTCTGTCACTCAGGCTGCAGTGTAGTGGCATGATCATGGCTCACTGCAACCTCAACGTCCTGGGCTCAGGCAATCCTCCCACTTCAGCTCCCTGAGTAGCTGGGAGCACAGGTGTGCACCACCATGTCCGACTATTGTTTTTTTCTTTTTTCTTTTTTTTTTAAGAGATACAGGGACTTGCTATGCTGCCCAAGCTGGTCTTAAAGTAGGGGCCTCAGGCTATCCTCCCACCTCTGCCTGTCAAAGTACTGGAATTACAGAAATGAACCACCGCAGTTGGCCAGAATGGGAGGATTGAAGCCAGAGAATTGTTTTTCTGCTGCTTAGAGAAAGTAAACTGTCTTCTTGTGAAGAGGACCACATGGCAGGAAATAGAAGGTAGCCTGTAGGATCAGAGGGTCTCACCTACAACCATAAGGAACTGAATTCTCTAATATCTAGTAAATTTGGAAGAGGACCTAGAGCCTCAAATGAGACCACAGTCTCTGCTAACACCTTATTTCTGCCTTGTGAGACTCTGAATAAAGAAGTTAGCTAAACCATACCTGGACTCCTGACCTAGGTGAACTATGAGGTATTAATAATATGTGGATGTTACTTTAAGCCATTAAGTTTGTGATAAATTGTTACTCAACAATAGAAAACTAATACAGTAACTTTGCTTTTCCTCTTACTCTTTTTGGAAAGTATGTGCACATTCTGGTACAGGAGTATTTTGTATGTGCAAGTGGATGGGGCAACACAGTCTACAGCATTATTCAGATATGTGAATGGTATTCACTGTAAAGAGTAGTTCAGTGAATATAGAGTAAACTCAATGAAATGTTAAAGATTAATCACCTTGCTGAAGTAATGTCTGAGGAAAATTAGTAATCTGTGACTCACAACTTCTTTGCTTTAAATCAAGAACTCATAATGTTTCAGGAGTATACTACTACTGTATTCCGTCCTACTCCCTATCCATTCTGAAATCCAAGTTAAAAACAGGATTCCAACTTTTAAGTATTGATGTCTGTTTGGCATTATGGCTGCCCCCTCACATGCTCAACATTCTTTTGCCTCAACCTTGGCTTCATCTCTACCTCTTCTCTGGTTCTCCCAAAGATAAGCATTTTCCTTTCATTTATATAGCTGTTATTTCAAATTCAGTTTCATGCCTGGGGCGTTTTGTCACTTTCTCTCCTAGAGTTGTAAAACTTACCTTTCTGCAAAAGAATTGTGGGGGAAATATGTTATATGCCACATTCTAATAAGATGTTTTAGACTATCAGGCATAGTTTTGTAGTTACTGAGTCTGAAAAAAATAAGAGAATCTTTATTTTCTCAAATACCCATTCTCATTGGTTTCTCCCTAGAGTTTGGTTTCTGTGACTGCCATCTCATGTACTTTTCTATATAGAAAAGAACGCTTTGAGGTATGTAATCATGTCCTTCTGGAGAATTTTACCTAACCAAATGCAAACTCCTTGACCAAGAACGCATATAAAGTAAACCCTGGGTATATTTGCAAGATCGTCCTTTAATTTGTGCTCCAAAGACAGAAGATTATCCTATTCTGATGTGATGAGGCTTTAAAAGGTAAGCTGCCACATAAAAGTTATGCTGCGCTTATACGTTTCCAGTCAATGTATTTCTTTAAACATTTTTTGACTGTAAAAACTTAGGGGAAAAATCAAGTGTAGAAAGATGCATGTTGTAAAAAAACAACCTTTTTCCTTTTTTGTTTTTTGTTTTTTTTATAGCTTCAAGACTAGTAAGGAAATGGAAATGTCAGAACACAGTAGCTGGGTTGCTAAGGTGTGTGGAACAAAATAAGACATCTACGCATTGAAAGGGAGATTGTCATCGAGAAAGACAATGGAATTCATCCCATTAATGGAAATATGTAATTAACAAGCTGCTGGTGTCAGTCTGTAGTGAGAACCCTGGCTTGGGCTCTTGCCTCCTATAGAGTGGCAGTCTTGTCAACGTCTTCTGGCTCCTTGTGGGGGTGGCACAGATACAAGTGCAAAGAGGAAATCAGCCTCCCCACTTTCATGGAATCTTAGATGTTTGAGACTACATTCCAAGGTATGTGAATAAGTAGACGAGCATGACATTTTCTTCTTGAAATGTAATCTTTTTGACTTCAATTAGTAACTACGAATCAGAGATAAATGGTTTATCAGTATACCTTATTGCTGTTAATTTTGCTACTACATAGTACATATGTATGATGATGCTTTCTCTAGCACTTGTGTAGCTTTTTATAGGATATATCTATATTGCTTCACATACATTATCTAATTTTGATTTTCATTCTCAAAACAACACTGCCAAGTTAATATAATCTGCAGGACAGGTATTATCCCAAATGAGGAAACTGAGGCTCACAAAAATTAAGTAGCTTGCATAAGGTCAGATGGCTGCCAACATTGAAGGAAGATAGATGTTTAGTCTTAATAAAGAATCTCAGTAATACATATATGCACCAATTTTCTCACATACTTGCATGTACATGTATATACCCCTTTCTTGCCTCTCGTTTGGCAAACTAAACACATTTCTTTTATGGCCTGGACTGAGGTCCAGATCAGATGAGAGCTTCCCGAGTTTCTTGACTTTTGTGTGAATCAATTTAGTACTGTTACCGAGATTCTACATACAGGAAAGAAGCAGCAAAATGAATCACTTCATTCTCCCATCATTCTCCTCAACCATGTAGCCATCCATTATCCAACCATTTCACTATGTTCTAAACACCGAGCTAAGAGCTGAAAACAAAACTTTAAAGAAAAACAATTGGATTCATGCTTCAGGGAACTTATAGTCGAGGGCTGCTTTTTTTTTTTTTCTTTCTAAATGAGCCTACAAGAAATAAGAGAGAAATATAATGATTTTGTGAATGATCTTCTGTGCATTTTCTACTTCCCAACAGAAGTATCCCTAACAGCTGAGCACTATAAACTCAACTCGTAAGGGTAAGGGGTGAGGCATTTCTTTGAAGACTCATGTTTTGACTTAAAGATTAATGCAAAAGCCGGGTGTGGTGACTCACGCCTGTAATCCCAGCACTTTGGGAGGCCAAAGTGGGCGGATCACGAGGTCAGGAGATGGAGACCATCCTGGCTAACACGGTGAAACCCCGTCTCTACTACAAATACAAAAAACTAGCCGGGCATGGTAGCAGGTGCCTGTAGTCCCCGCTACTTGGGAGGCTGAGGCAGGAGAATGGCGTGAACCCGGGAGGCGGAGGTTGCAGTGAGCCGACATCACGCCACTGCACTCCAGCCTGGGTGACAGAACAAGACTCCCTCTCAAAAAAAAAGAAAAGAAAAGAAAAGAAAAGAAAAGAAAAGAAAAAGATTAATGCAAAAATATGTATTCTATTCTATAATACGTATGTGCTTATTTTGATAACCATTTCCTCTCCCTCAGTATCTAATAAAATTGCTGATCCAGGAAGTTCTCTGTGTTTATCCTATGGTGTCAAGTCATTTCCAGTGTATTTCTAGGGGTGCCTGTGCCTCAGCTTAAGTTGCTTCATAACTTACATCCCAGGTCACTTCTCACTGTAATCTTGTATGGGCCTTGTATGAGTAAAGTCCCAGGTTCTGGATCCATCACTATCTACTCTTGCCAGTATTTCTAACCAATCTCCATGTCCCACCCCTGTCCTGCTTATTTTTCACAAGAGGCAAACACAATTAGTTTTTTCTTTATTGTAAATAATAATAATGACTCTTAATTTAGCCCTTAGTATATGGCTGGTACTATGTACACATGTTTCCCTTAGTCTTAAAATCCAGCTCATGTGGTAAACACTATTATAATCTCTATCTTCCAGATGAGGAAAATGAGATTTAGAGGTTAAGTACATTTTAGAATAAAGTAGGGCATTTCGATAAATGTTTCAAATGTGTTTCTGGTCTCTGAGGACTACACTCCCAGGCTGCTGGGGATACATAATACCCTTTCTTTACCATAGGAGCACTTGGGTAGAATATTTGCAGAAACAATAAACTGGCTGATATTTAAAGTTCTCTTCAGCTCTGACATTCTATAATTTCATTGACTCTCTTTGCATTTAATTATGTTGATTTTTCTTTCTACCCTTTGCTTAGCTAAAAAATATACCCCTTCTTTGTCCATGCACAGGAGATGGACGATTGAATAAAGAGCACCGTAACACATCCTCGTGATTATTCAGATGTCACTCTAAAATATTTATCATCTTGGTAAGTCTAAAGCCATCGCAACAGCTCATATGCAACCATGAATATCATACTAACACCACTAAAACAGATATAGCTGAGAATGATGCTTGTTAAGCTCATAATGATTCCGTTCTCAAAGGACTTGCAATTCATCTCCTTTATGCCGCTTGATTGCCTACCACATCCTGCAGGTTTGGGTAGATTCCTCTTTGGTCTCATGTAATACATGATATTCACAAACTCTGATGCAGCTCTCATCATGCCAATCAAGAATGCAAATGGGGAGCTAGCTGACTGTGTGATCTGAATTTTCAGCTTGTTTAGAAGGATATAAACATAGGGAGAATATGGATCTGCTGTGTAATGGCTTAAAAGTAATCAGACTTTTCATTCAAATTAAGTCAGAAAAGGTTATTTCAACGTTATCCTATGCTTTTTATTTAACAAGATTTGTCTTAAATTGGTAAGTTACTTACTGAAGAATACCTACAAATTTTTAAATGAAAAAGTGAATTAGAATTATTTTATTTGAAAACTTTCTAAACATAAGATTATAATAATTAGACAGTACTCTGACCTTTAATGATCTGTGCTATACATTCTGCAGAATAGCCATGGACACTGGTTCTCTTTTTAATGTTGAGTTAGCTAGGAAACTAGGAATAATGTTATTCCTAGATTATCAGTTGCCATGGACTTGGGAAATGATGAAAATAACAAAATCTAAGCTAGGTCGAATAAAAAGTTATTTCTCTTTGGTGATTCAGCCTCATATGCTCATGTTGTAAATCTGAATTCTCTTTGTGTAGCAGATGTGGGATGTACTGACCCAATGACATGCCTGAAAGTTGCTTTTTAGAACAATCCCTGAGGATAGGTTTGTTTATGTGTCATTGGTCTCTCTCAGAAACAGAATGTATGATATCCAAATTGATAACCTCCTGGGCCACATAATGTGGGCGCCTGTCTGCAAATTTAATTATTGCCTCAAGGGCTAAAGCAGGACTTTGCCAAATTATTTGTTTCCTTCTTTCAGAATCTTCCTCTTCATATCCTTAGCTTGTCTTTTGACTCTCTAGTATTCAGAAACAATCTTTTTAATTTTTTTTAAATTTTTTTTGTTGCATCCAGGTAATTTTCTGATGAAATCTCTACTATCTGTTTCTCTTACCTGGATCAACTTTGTTGTTTGGGCAATTTTTATAATTCACACTGTTGTGGTTTAAAATAAGAATTTACATTATTCTTTTTTATTTTTTCATTTTTATTTTTATTTTTATTTTTTTTGGAGACAGGGTCTCTTTCTGTCACCCAGGCTGGAGTGTAGTGGGGCGATCACGGCTCACTGCAGCCTCTGACTCCTGGGCTCCAGCAGTCTTCCCACCTCAGCTTCTCGAGTAAGTAGGTCTGTAGGTATGCGCCACTATTACCAGCTAATTTTTAATTTTTCATAGAGACAGTGACTTGCTATGGTTGCTCAGGCGAGTCTCAAACTCCTGACCTCATGTAATCTTTGCAAAGCACTGGGATTACAGGCATGAGCCACTGTGGCTGGCTTCAATCGGTTTTTGACAAAGGCATCTTTATCGCCTAATGACATACGGTGCCTTTATCTGAATTGGAAAAAGGCCTCCTCTCCACGGACACATCCCCCTGCAAAGGTGCATGGCTTGGTGAATGGTGGAAGGACTGTGGATTTCAGCCTTCATTTGCCATCTCCACTAGTGTTCTTGTGCACTGAACAACCTGTGTGTTGTGTATGTATTAATTGTTAAGAGGTAAGTTGTGCTCTGTGCATTTAACACAAGTCCAGAGTTTTCACTAAGCCTTCACTAAGTGTTTCACTTTGAATAGAGATTCAGTCACCAGTAACAAAGAGAGAATGATCTCCTTTCTGCTCTCTTACAATTGAGTACTGAACACTTCAAATTTCTCATGAAATATTTTCTGCTAAGTATTTCACATTTTAAATAAAGCCCTGGCCCAAAGACTGAGTTCATGACTAGCAGGGAGATCATAATGATTGCTTCAGATGAGAAATATTCTCATTCTTTAGCACCACAACAGTTCTCTTTCTATAAACTTTTATTTTTATAAAACAGCCCCTTCTCTAAAGATGTTAAACATGAGAAACAATTTTTTAAAAACTCTGGGTTTATTCATTGAATTACATTTTTCATTATGAATATTAGGTAAATATGTAACACCTCAAAAAATCTGAAATTACTGTATGTTACAATCATCAAAGGTTTTAAGGTTTTATCCTATGTAAGTCTGCAGCGGCAGGAATGATCAACCCAACTTATTTTGGCCACATAGAATTCTCATCAATGGAATCATCTGTATCTGCTAGGGTAGCAGTTGACAAGCATAGTCCAGTTTCATCAACCTTCCAGGATAAACTAAGATAAGATGTTTTCAGGACTGACCACATTCAAGAATTGGACATCCTAGCCAATCACCAAAAAAAAAAAAAAACAAAAAAACAAAAAAAGAAAACAAAAAGTCCCTAGGCTTTCTTTTGCTCTACTTCCAACTGATAGAACCACATACAGACACATACATGTTAGAATAATGGGGAAGAGCCTTAGAAATGATGGAACCAAATGTCCTCAGTTTACAAAGGAGGCAACTAAAACCTAGTGAGGAAAAGTGTCTTACCCAAAGTCACACACAAAAAAGAAGGGTGACCTTAGAACTCAAGTCTCCAGTTTCCCTATTCAAGGATGGTTGGCTCTCTTTCTCCCCTCTCTGAAGAATTCCCAGGCATTAAAAATCCAAGTTAAGGGGGCAGGGTTGGCTGATAAGATGGCTGAATAGGAACAGCTCCGGTCTGCAGCTCCCAGCAAGATCAATGCAGAAGGCGGGTAATTTCTGTATTTTCAAATGAGGTACCCAGCTCATCTTATTGGGACTAGTTAGATAGTGGGTGCAGCACAGAAAGGGCGAGCTGAAAGAAGGTGGGGCATCCCCTCACCCAGGAAATGCAAGGGGTCAAGGAACTCCCTCCCTTAGCCAAGGAAAGCCGTGAGGAACTGTGCCATGAGGAACGGTGCATTCCAGCCAAGACACTGTGCTTTTGCCACGGTCTTTACAACCCACAGACCAGGAGATTCCCTTGGGTGCCTACACCACTAGGGCCCTGGGTTTCAAGCACAAAACTGGGTGGACGTTTGGGCAGACACCAAGCTAGCTGCAGGAGTTTTTTTTTTTCATATCCTAGTGGTCCCTGGAACACCAGTGAGACAGAACCACTCACTCCCCTGGAAAGGGGGCTGAAGCCAGGGAGCCAAGTTTTCTAGCTCAGTGGATTCCACCCCCATGGAGCCCAGCAAGCTAAGATCCACTGGCTTCAAATTCTCGCTGCAAGCACAGCAGTTTGAAGTCGACCTGGGAAGTTCAAGCTTGGTGGGGGGAGGGGCATCTGCCATTACTGAGGCTTGCATAGGCGGTTTTCCCCTCACAGCGTAAACAAAGCCGCCTCAAAGTTCGAACTCGGTGGAGCCCACCGCAGCTCGCAAAGCTGCTGTAGCCAGACTGCCTCCAGATTCCTCATCTCTGGGCAGGGTATCTTGAAAGAAAGGCAGCAACCCCAGTCAGGGACTAATAGATAAAACTCCCATCTCCCTAGGACAGAGCACCTGAGGAAAGGGGCGGCTGTGGGTACAGCTTCAGCAGACATAAACATTACTGCCTGCTGGCTCTGAAGAGAGCAACAGATCTCCCAGCACAGTGCTTGAACTCTGCTAAGGGACAGACTGCCTCCTCAAGTGTGTCCCTGACCAGTGCCTCCTGACTGGGAGATACCTCCAAGCAGGTGTCAACAAACACCTCATACAGGAGACATCTGGCCAGCATCTGGCAAATGCCCCTCTGGGATGAAGCTTCCAGAGGAAGGAGCAGGCAGCAATCTTTGCTGTTCTGCAGCCTCCGCTGGGGATACCCAGGCAAACAGCATCTGGAATGCACCTCCAGCAAATTCCAGCAGACCTGCAGGAGAGGGGCCTGCCTGACTGTTAGAAGGAAAACTAACAAACAGAAAGAAATAGCATTAACATCAACAAAAAGGACGTCCACACAAAAACCCCATTCTAAGGTCACCAACACCAAAGACCAAAGGTAGATAAATCCATGAAGATGAGGAAAAACCAGTGCAAAAAGGCTGAAAATTCCAAAAACCAGAATGCCTCTCCTCCTCCAAAGGATCACAACTCCTCACCAGCAAGGGAACAAAACTGGACAGAGAATGAGATTGACAAATTGACAGAAGTAGGCTTCAGAAGGTGGGTAATAATAAACTTCTCCGAGCTAAATTAGCATGTTCTAACCCAATGCAAGGAAGCTAAGAACCTTGAAAAAAGGTTAGAGGCATTGATAACTAGAATAACCAGTTTAGAGTAGAGCATAAATGACCTGATGGAACTGAAAAACACAGCGCGAGAACTTTGTGAAGCATACACAAGTATCAATAGTCAAATGGATCAAGCGGAAGAAAGGATATCAGAGATTGAAGATCAACATAATGAAATAAACCATGAAGACAAGATTAGAGAAAAAAGAATGAAAAGGAATGAGCAAAGCCTCCAAGAAATATGGGACTATGTGAAAAGACCAAACCTATGTTTGATTGGTACCTGAAAGTGACAGGGAGAATGGAACCAAGTTGGAAAACACTCTTCAAGGTATTTTCCGGGAGAACTTTCCCAACCTAGAAAGATGGGCCAACATTCAAATTCAGGAAATACAGAGAACGCCACAAAGATACTCCTTGAGAAGAGCAACCACAAGGCACATAATCATCAGATTCACCAAGGTTGAAATGAAGAAAAAAATGTTAAGGGCAACCAGAGAGAAAGGTCAGGTTACCCACAAAGGGAAGCCCATCAGACTAACAGTGGATTTCTCTGCAGAAACCCTACAAGCCAGAAGACAGGGGGTTGGAGGGCAATATTCAACATTCTCAAAGAAAAGAATTTTCATGGCTCAAGCCTGTAATCCCAGCACTTTGGGAGGCCGAGATGGGCGGATCACGAGGTCAGGAGATCGAGACCATCCTGGCTAACACGGTGAAACCCCGTCTCTACTAAGAAATACAAAAAAAATAGCCGGGCGAGGTGGCGGGCGCCTGTAGTCCCAGCTACTCGGGAGGCTGAGGCAGGAGAATGGCGTGAACCCGGGAGGCGGAGCTTGCAGTGAGCTGAGATCCGGCCACTGCACTCCAGCCTGGGCTACAGAGCGAGACTCCGTCTCAAAAAAAAAAAAAAAAAAAAAAAAAAAAGAATTTTCAACCCAGAATTTCATATCCAGCCAAACTAAATTTCATAAGTGAAGGAAAAATAAAATCCTTTACAGACAAGCAAATGCTGAGAGATTTTGTCACCACCAGGTCTGCCTTACAAGAGCTCCTGAAGGAAGCACTAAATATGGAAAGGAAAAACCTGTACCAGCCACTGCAAAAACATACCAAATTATAAAGTCCATTGACACTATGAAGAAATTGCATCAACTAAAAGACAAAATAACCAGATAGCATCATAATGACAGGATCAAATTAACACATAACAATATTAACCTTAGAAATGGGCTAAATGCCCCACTTAAAAGACACAGACTGGCAAATTGGATAGAGTCAAGACCCATAGGTGTGCTGTATCCAGGAGACCCGTCTCACGTGCAAAGACATACATAGGCTCAAAATAAAGGGATGGGGGATTATTTGCCAAGGAAATGGAAAGCAAAAAAAAAAAAAAAAAAAAAAAAAGGGAGGGGGTTGCACTCCTAGTCTCTGATAAAACAGACTTTAAACTAACAAAGATAAAAAAAGACAAAGAAGGGCATTACATAATGGTAAAGGGATCAATTCAACCAGAAGAGCTAACTATCCTAAATACATATGCACCGAATACAGGAACACCCAGATTCATAAAGCAAGTTATTAGAGACCCACAAAGAGACTTAGACTCCCACACAATAATAATGGGAGACTTTAACATCCCACTGTCAATATTAGACAGATCAACAAGAGAGCAAATTAACAAGGATATTCAGGACTTGAACTCAGCTCTGGACCAAGCAGAACTAATAGACATCTGCAGAACTCTTCACCCCTAAATCAACAGAATATACATTCTTCTCAGCACCACATCACGCTTATTCTAAAATTGACCACATATTTGGAAGTAAAACACTTCTCAGCAAATGCAAAAGAACTGAAATCATAATGAACAGTCTCTCAGACCACAGTGCAATCAAATTAGAACTCAGGATTAAGAAACTCACTCAAAACCGCACAACTACATGGAAATTGAACAACCTGCTCCAGAATGACTACTGGGTAAATAACGAAATTAAGTCAGAAATAAGTTCTTTGAAACCAATGAGAACAAAGACACAATGTACCAGAATCACTGGGACACATCTAAAGCAGTGTTAAGAGGGAAATCTATAGCACTAAATGCCCACAGGAGAATGCTGGGAAGTTCTAAAATCAACACCCTAACATCATGATTAAAAGAACTAGAGGGCCGGGCATGGTGGATCATGCTTGTAATCTCAGCACCTTGGGAGACTGAGGTGGGTGGATCATGAAGTCAGGAGTTTGAGACCAACCTGGCCAACACAGTGAAACCCCATCTCTACTAAAAATACAAAAATTAGCTGGGTGTGGTGGCGGGTGTCTGTAATCCCAGCTACTCGGGAGGCTAAGGGAGGAGAATCACTTGAACCCAGGAAGCAGAGGTTGCAATGAGCTGAGATCACGCCATTGCACTCCAGCCTGGGTGACAGAGCTAGACACCACTGCAAAACAAACAAACAAACAAACAAACAAACAAAAAAACTAGAGAAGCAAGAGAAAACAAATTCAAAAGCTAGCAAAAGACAAGAAACAACTAAGATCAGAGCCAAACTGAAGGAGATAGAGACAAGAAAAATCTTCCAAAAATCAATGAATCCAGGAGCTGGTTTTTTGAAGATTAACAAAATAGATAGTCTGATAGCCAGACTAATAAAGAAGAAAAGAGAGAAGAATCAAGTGGACACAATAAAAAGTGATAAAGGGGAGATCACCACTGATCCCACAGAAATACAAATTACCATCAGGGAATACTATAAACACCTCTACACAAATAAACTAGAAAATCTAGAAGAAATGGATAAATTCCTGAACATATACAACCTCCCAAGACAAAACCAGGAAGAAGTCAAATCCCTGAATAGATCAATAACAAGTTCTGAAATTGAGGCAGTAACTAATAGCCTACCAACCAAGAAAAGCCCAGTACTAGATGGATTCACAGCCAAATTCTACCAGAGGTACAAAAAGGAGCTTATACCATTCCTTCTGAAACTATTCCAAACAATAGAAAAAGAGAGACTTCTCCCTAACTCATTTTATGAGACCAGCATCTTCCCAATACCAAAACCTGGCAGAGACAAAATGAAAAAAGAAAATTTCAGGTCAATTATCCCTGATGAACATCAATGCAAAACTCCTCAATAAAATACTGGCAAACCAAATCCAGCAGCACATCAAAAAGCTTATCCACGATGACCAAGTTGGCTTCAACATACACAATGCAAGGCTGGTTCAACATACACAAATCAGTAAACGTAATCCATCACATAAACAGAACCAATGACAAAAACCACATGATTATCTCAATAGATACAGAAAAGGCATTTGATAAAATTCAACATCCCTTGATGCAAAAAACTCTCAATAAACTAGGTATTGATGGAATGTATCTCAAAATAATAAGAGCTATTTATGACAAACCCACAGCCAATATCATACTGAATGGGCAAACACTAGAAGCATTCCCTTTGAAAACCAGCAAGACAAGGATGTCCTCTCTCACCACTCCTATACAACATAGTATTAGAAGTTCTGGCCAGGGCAAACAGGCAAGAGAAAGAAATAAAGGGTATTCAAATAGGAAGAGAGGAACTCACATTGTCTCTATTTGTAGATGACATGATTATATATTTAGAAAACCCCATTGTCTCAGCCCCAAATCTCCTTAAGTTGATAAGCAACTTCAGCAAAGTCTCAGGATACAAAACCAATGTGCAAAATTCACAAGCATTCCTATATACCAATAACAGACAAACAGAGAGCCAAATCATGAGTGAACTCCCATTCACAATTGCTACAAAGAGAATAAAATACCTAGGAAAACAACTTACAAGGGATGTGAAGGACCTGTTCAAGGAGAACTACAAACCACTGCTCAAGGAAATAAGAGAGGACACAAACAAATGGAAAAACATTCCATGCTCATGAATAGGAAGAATCAATATCGTGAAAATGGCCATACTGCCCAAAGTAATTTAGATATTCAATGCTATTCCCATCAAACTACCATTGACTTTCTTCACAGAATTAGAAAAAACTACTTTTAATTTCATGTGGAACCAAAAAAGAGCCCGTATAGCCAAGATAATCCTAAGCAAAAAGAACAAAACTGGAGGTATCATGCTACCTGACTCCAAAGTATGCTGCAAGGCTACAGTATCCAAAACAGCATGGTACTGGTACCAAGACAGAGATATAGACCAATGGAACAGAATAGAGGCCTCAGAAATAACACCACACATCTACAAGTGTCTGATCTTTGACAAACCTGACAAAAACAAGAAATGGGGAAAGGATTCCCTATTTAATAAATGGTGTTGGGAAAACTGGTTAGCCATATGCAGAAAACTGAAACTGGAACCCTTCCTTATAACTTATACAAAAATTAACTCAAGATGGATTAAAGACTTAAATGTAAGACCTAAAACCATAAAATCCCTAAAAGAAAACCTAGGCAACACCATTCAGGACATAGGCATGGGCAGAGACTTCATGACTAAAGCACCAAAAGCAACGGCAACAGAAGCCAAAATTGACAAATGGGATCTAGTTAAATTAAAGAGCTTCTGCACAGTGAAAGACACTATCGTCAGAGTGAACAGGCAACCTACAGAATGGGAGCAAATTTTTGCAACCTATACATCTGACAAAGGGCTAATATCCAGAATCTACAAGGAAGTTAAAAAATTTACAAGAAAAAAAACAACCTCATCAAAAAGTGGGGAAAGGATATGAACAGTCACTTATCAAAAGAAGACATTTATGTGGCCAAGAAACATATGAAAAAAAGCTCATCATCACTGGTCATTAGAGAAATGCAAATTAAAATAACAATGAGATACCATCTCATGCCAGTTAGAATGGTGATCATTAAAAAGTCAGGAAACAACAGATGCTGGAGAGGATCTGGAGAAATAAGAATGCTTTTACACCGTTGGTGGGAGTGTAAATTAATTCAACCATTGTGGAAGACAGTGTGACTATTCTTCAAGGATTTAGAACCAGAAATACCGTTTGACTCAGCAATCCCATTACTGGGTATATACTCAAAGGATTATAAATCATTCTACTATAAAGACACATGAACATGTATATTTATTGCAGCACTATTCACAATAGCAAAGACTTGGAGCCAACGCAAATGCCTATCAATGATAGACTGGGTAAAGAAAATGTGGCACATATACACCATGGAATACTATACAACCATAAAAAAGGATGAGTTCATGTCCTTTGCAGGGACATGGATGCAGCTGGAAACCATCATTCTCAGCAAATTAACAGAGGAACAGGCAACCAAACATTGCATGTTCTCAGTCATAAGTGGGAGTTGAACAATGAGAACACTATCAGGGGAACCTGCCCCCAATATTTCAACGTAGGTTCTTTCTATTTTCCCTAAATGTTGACTGGCTGAGAAATAAAGAGAAAGAGTACAAAGAGAGGAATTTTACAGCTGGGCCTCTGGGGGTGACATCACATAACAGTCGGACCATGATGCCCACCTGAGCTGCAAAACCAGCAGGTTTTTATTAAGGACTTCAAAAGGAGAGGGGTGTATGAGCAGGCAGTAGGTCACAAAGATCATGTGCTTCAAAGGGCAAAAAGGAGAACAAAGATCACATGCTTCTGAGGCCAATAAAGATCACAAGACAAAGGGCAATGCAAAGATCACAAGGCAAAGGGCAAAGTCAAAAACTCCTGATAAGGGTCTATGTTCAGCTGTGCACATTTTGTCTTGATAAACATCTTAAACAACAGAAAACAGGGTTCGAGAGCAGAGAACCGGTCTGACCTCAAATTCACCAGGGTAGGGTTTTTTCCCCACCCTAATAAGCCTGAGTGTACTGCAGGAGACCAGGGCATATTTCAATCCTTTTCTCAACCACACAAGACAGACACTCCCAGAGCAACCATTTATAGACCTCCCCCCAGGAATGCATTCCTTCCCCAGGGTATTAATTATTAATATTCCTTGCTGGGAAAAGAATTTTGCGATATCTTCCCTACTTGCACATCCATTTATAGGCTCTCTGCAAGAAGAAAAATATGGCTCTATTCTGTCTGACCCCACAGGCAGTCAAACCTTATGGTTGTCTTCCCTTGTTCCCTAAAATCGCTGTTATCCTGTTCTTTTTCAAGGTGCACTGATTTCATATTGTTCAAACACACATGTTTTACAATTTGTACAGTTAAATACAATTAACACAGTGGTCCTGAGGTGACGTATATCCTCAGCTTATGAAGATAACAGGATTAAGAGATTAAAGTAAGACAGGCATAAGAAATTATAAGAGTATTATTTGGGAACTGATAAAAGTCCATATTAAAATGAAATCTTCACAATTTATGTTCAGAGGTTACAGTAAAGGCAGGCATAAGAAATTATAAAAGTACTAATTTTGGGAACTGATATGTGTCCATATTAAAATGAGATCTTTACAATTTATGTTCCTCTGCCACGACTCCAGCTGGTCCCTCCGTTTGGGGTCCCTGACTTCCTGCAACAGAACACAGGGACACAGGGAGGGGAACATCACACACTGTGGCCTGTTGGGGGGTGGGGGGAGTAGGGGAGGGATAGCATTTGGAAAAATACCTAATGTAGATGACTGGTTGATGGATGCAGCAAACCACCATGGCTCCAGTATACCTAGGTAACAAACCTGCACGTTCTGCAAATGTATCCCAAAATGTAAAGTATAATAATAATTTTAAAAATCCAAGTTAAGGACTAGTTTAACATCCTGGTTTAGTGGTGTTGCTAATGGAGTGGGAATTAGGAGAACGTTAGAGTCCTGTCCTATTCTTTGATATACATAATTGATATTTCTACAACTTCACAAAATTTTTAAACAAACTGTACTCCATCTTTCCACTTCTCATCAGAATGCCACTCCCAAGCCCCTCCTATATAATAATTATAGTGCCATCCGAGCATCACAGTTCCTGGATTATCTCATTCTAAATTCCTCCCTATTTACTCTACCTTTGTTACTCATCAGTGTGCCTATACCCAGGGTTTCTCACCCTTGGCACTATTGACATATGGGGCTTGATATTTCTTTGCTGTTGGGGACTGCCCTGTGCATTTTAGGATATTTAGCAGCATCTCTGTCCTCTACCTACTAGGTGCCAGTAATACCTTCCTCCATCTCCAGACATTGCAAAATGTCCTCTGCAGGACCAAGTTCACCCTGACTGAGAACCACTGGGCTATACTTTATCATCTTAGGCCTGTCTGAGAATGAAGCCAATATTTTTTGTATATTCCAACTAGAAGTGTGTGTGTGTGCATGTGTGTTTGTGTGTGTGTGCACACGTGCATGTGACATGCATGCATACACAGGCATGTATGGCATGGCTTAAGGTTATTTGGGGTTCTGCTACTTTTAACCAAAATAGTCTTGACTAACGTACTGCAAAGGGATAAAAATAATGAAAAAAATAATAATGAGTGCACAATGTTCTTAAACATTGCATTCTAACTTCTTTTGCCTTTTATGCTGTAGTATAAGGACTGTAAAATGATAACGAAGATATTTTCTTTGAATGCAAAAATTAAAAAGTTTTTTCTCTTTGGTGTATTTTAATTTTTTAATGGTAAGAATAAACTTGTTTCATGCATTATAAAAATAAAGATGGCAATTTGTCATTAAGTATTTGTCCACAGAAACTAAAATAAAAAACAGTTTTATGAAAATGGAAAATGAAAACCATGTGGTCTTATATTCAGGGACTCCCAAGAACACACGCTGATCTGTAAATAAAGATATGTGGAAACAAGAATGTCCTCTACGTAGAAAAATACACAAACCCACAATGAAAACAGATAGCTATTTCTCTTTCTGATCTAAATCTGATGAGCTGAAAAAGAAATATAAATGAGCAGACAGTATGTTTAAAGTAGACAGCTGCTAACAAATCGTGATGACACCAAGCTAACCCTAACTGCACCCGTTTTAGGGCCAAATTTATACATTTAAGGAAAAAAATATTCCAAGTCATTTTATAGATAGGACCTTACTTAAAACTTTTAAAATAGATTACTATTACAGGTTGTTATGAAGATGATTATGAAACCATAATCATGTTTCTCATAACATAGGTAAAAGCTAAATAGGAATTAATGATAATGAATTACTAGATAAAACTTTAAAAAATTTCTTTCTTTAGAAACTCTTAACACAACCTTGGTTTGAAGACCAACTCTGCCCTTATTGCTCTGAGGACTTGAGTAAAAATATATATTTTAAATGCATTTTTAAACTTTTACCTTTTTCCATCAAATGAAAGCACGTGCATGGGTTTAAAAACAAAATATTATTCAAAAGCTTGTAATGAGAAACAGCAGTTCCTTGCCCTATGCTTTCTCATTACCCAGTTTTATTTAGTATTTAAAACTTTTATTATGTCTAAAAAATTACACAAGTAATATAAGAATACATTCCCATTGGGAATGAGTCGTCATTCACAAGTACAGAAAGTAAAACGTTCAAGTGCTCCTTTTACATTTCAGTCCCCCATCTCACCCTCCTTCCTGAAATAATCATTGTCATCATTTTGATGTGAATGTTTACAAACTTTTCCCTATGGATTTACATATATATGTACCTACAGATTCGTTTGGTTACCTTATTGAAATCATATGATAAAAATGGTTTTGCTATTAAAACTTTTTTTTTACATAATAATATGCTTTGGAGACCTTTCCATGTCAGTGCATATAGACCTACTTCATTTCTTTTAACCACAACCTAATGCAGATAAATCGTTATTTAACAACTGATGAGCACTTAGATTGTTTCCAATTTTTTACAATTAAAAATAATGCAACAACAAATATCTTTGTCCTTGCATCTCTGTGTGTACACATATGCTAGGTCCAAAGTTTGCATATTTTATATTTTGATAGCAACTAAGAAATATCCCACCAAAGAGGTCATATTATTTTATAGGCTTTAAGCAAAAGTGGAAATTTCTGTCAAATCAGATCAAAAAAACTACTATCCTTTTAATATTGCTTTCCCTGATAAGTAGTGAGTTTGTGTACATTTTCATACTTGTAGTTGCCTTTTAAATTTCTTCCTCTCTGAATCTCATAATCACATCATTTCTAACCCTCTCTTCATAATAGGTTCTTTGCCTTTTTCTTAAGATTTTTTTTCATATATTCTAGATCTGAATCTGTTATCATACATGTTGCAAATAATTCTCCCATTCTGTCACTTTCCTTCTTAGCTTACAACATCAATTAATTAACAATATAATTAAATTATATAATTTGTTATAAGATCTATTACATAATTAAAATGTTCATTTTTTTCTTTACAAATCTTTTAAACTTTTAGTTTCAGGGGTACATGTGCAGATTTGTTATATAGGTAAACTGTGTGTCACTGAGGAGGGAGGTTTGCTGTGTGGATTATTTCATCACCCAGGTAATAAGAATAGTACCCAATAGCCGGGCGCGGTGGCTAAGGCCTGTAATCCCTGCACTTTGGGAGGCCGAGGCGGGCGGATCACGAGGTCAGGAGATCCAGACCATCCTGGCCAACACGGTGGGAAACCCCGTCTCTACTAAAAATACAAAAAAATTAGTTGGGCGTGGTGGCGGGTGCCTGTAGTCCCAGCTATTCGGGAGGCTGAGCCAGGAGAATGGCGTGAACCTGGGAGGCGGAGCTTGCAGTGATCTGAGATCGTGCCACTGCACTCCAGCCTGGGTGACAGAGTGAGACTCCGCCTCAAAAAAAAAAAAAAAAGAATAGTACCCAATAGGTGTTTTTTCTGATTTTCTCCTTCCTCTCACTCTCCACCCTCAAATAAGCCCTAGTGTCTGTTGTTCCCTTCTTGGTGTCCATGCAGTTCTCGCTGTTTAGCTCCCACTTATAAGTGAGAACATGTGGTATTTGGATTTCTGTTCCTGCATTAATTTGCTTAGGGTAATGGCCTCCAGCTGCATCCATGTAATGGCAAAGGACATGATCTCGTTCTTTTTTTTGGCTGCATAGTACTCCATGGTGTATAAGTACCACATTTTCTTTATCCAGTCTACCGTTGATGGGCATTTGGGTTGATTCTGTGTCTTTACTATTGTGAATAGTGCTGTGATGAATTTATGTGTGTATGTGTCTTTATGGTAGAATGATTTCTATTCCTTTGGGTATATACCCAGTACTGGGATTGCTGGGTTGAATGGTAATTCTGTTTTAAGTTCTTTAATGTATTACTACGCTGATTTTCACAATGGCTGAACTAACATACATCCTACCAGCAGTGTATAAGTGTTCCCTTTCCTCCACAACCTCTCCAGCATCTGTTAATTTTTGGCTTTTTACTAATAGCCATTCTGACTGACATGAGATGGTATCTGATTGTGGTTTTGATTTGCATTTCTCTAATGATCAGTGATATTGCGCTTTTTTTAAAGGCTTTTTGGCTGCATGTACGTCTTTTGAAAAATGTTTGTTTATGTCCTTTCCCACTTTTTAATGGGGTTGTTTGATTTTTGCTTGTAAATTTATTTAAGTTCCTTATAGATTCTGGATACTAGACCTTTGTTGGATACATAGTTTGCAAATATTTTCTCCATTCTGTAGGTTTTCTGTTTATTCTGTTGATAGTTTCTTTTGCATGCAGAAGCTTTTTAGTTAAATTAGATTCCACTTGTCAGTTTTTGTTTTGTTGCAATTGCTTTTGGCATCTTTGTTATGAAATCTTTGCCACTTTTTATGTCCAGAATGTTATTTCCTAAGTTATGTTCCCAAGTTTTTATAGCTTTAAGTTTCACTTTTAAGTCTTTAAATCTTTATGGATTCTTGATTTAAGTGTTGCTAAAGGTCTTCCTCACCCTATGATAAAAATATCCTTCTAAATGTTCTTCTTAGAACTTAATACAGTATTCAGTTATGTCATTGACACTGTGTTCTTTAATCCATCTGGAATTTATTTTTTGTGTGTGGTATCAATTAGAATGTGAACTTAATTTTTTTCTAATATGAAGTAAGTTATCTCAATATTACTTAATGCATTGTTTCCCTTATAATTTGAAGTGTCACTTTTTCCCTCTATTAGATGTCCTGACTCTGTTTTATCTTACTGATGTACTTGTCCATTTTAATTACTATAACCCATTTTAGCCTTATAGGATATTTTAATATCTGATGGTGCAACCTATCATTGTTCTTTTTTGTCCACTTAAAAATAATTTTTATGTATTTTTACTTTCTACGTTGAATATAAAATTAGTTTGCCAAGTTGCACAAAACATCCTGTTGAAATGATGTTTTTCATTGCACTGTATTTATAGGTTAATTTTGGGAGAAATGGCATCTCTAAAATATTGTTTTTCCAGCCCGTATCATTGTATAACTCTCTGTAGATTTTTTTTTCTTGTTATGTCCTTTATTAAAGTGTTACTGATATAAAATGTTTGCCTCTAGACTCTGCAATGCCAGTGGATTTCCTTCTTCTATGGGTTGAGGCTTTTGTCAAACAGTATATTATACATATCTAACATGACAACAATTTTAGAAGTTGTGACCAGGTGGGACATATGCAAACAATGACAGATATATCATTACTTGCCTATCAAATGTCCACTATAAAGTGCTGTTGGTTATAAAATTCTTTCTGATTTCAGAGATGTTAGAATGTGAAAAATAGTCACATAGAATTAATGAAATATAATCAACAAATGAGTTATCTATTTTTTGCAGATTTGGTTGACTTCATTTGTGAAGCTATGTGGGTCTTAAGGCTTTTTTAAGGGCAAATATTTGACTAGGTTTTCAGCATCTTCTATGATTTGAGGATTATTCAGGATTTCTACCTTTGAGTCAATTTTCATAACTGTTGTGTTTCCCAGAAAGTGATCTATTTACATAAAGTTATACATAATAAGCTCCTAATATTTTTGATATTTCTCTTTGTATTGTTAGTTATGCCCTCTTTTATATTCTGATTTTTTTTTTTTCTGGATGTGGCGTGGGATGGTGGTAGATTTTTTAGTACATTTGTTATCAATCAAACCAGTAATCAAATGCCACTATCCTTGGTATTTCCTGACATCATTCAGTAATTATTTCTTCTTTCTCAATTCTTCAGAGTTATTTTTAAAATTGAAATTATATTTTTACCAAGTAATATATGTATTTGATTTTAAAAATTTTTAAATTTATATATAATAGTTGTACATGTTTTTGGAATACGTGTGATATTTTGTAACTGTATACAATTTGTGATGATCAAATCTGGGTAATTTGGATATCCATCACCTCAAACACTTATCTTTTCCCTGTGTTGGGATTATTACAAATATCCTCTAGATATTTTGACATATATGATACATTACTGTTGACTATAGTTTCCCTAGTATACATTGAAATATTAGAACTTATTATTTCTATCTGACTGTATTTTTGTACCCCTTAAACGATTTCTCTTCATTCCTCTCCTCCCTCTCCTTTCCAGCCTCTGGTAACCACTATTCTACTCTCATACTCCATGGGATTCACCTTTTTAGTTCCCACATATGAGTGAGAACATGCAATGTTTTGTCTTTCCGTGACTGACTTATTTCACTTACCATAAGGACCTGCAGTTTCATCCATGCTGTTGCAAATGAGAGGATCTCATTCTTTTTTATGGCTGAATAGTATTCCATTGTGTGTGTATAGATTATGTTTACTTTATCCACTGATCTGTTAATGGACACCTAGGTTGATTCCATATCTTGGCTATTATGAATAGTGTTGCAATAAACATGGTAGTGCAGATCTCTCTTTGATATATCGATTTCCTTTCTTTTGGAGATATACCCAGCAGTGGGATTGCTGGATCATATGATAGCTCTATTATTAGGTTTTTGGAGAACCTCTATACTGTTTTTCATGATGGATGTACTACCTTACACTCCCACCAACAGTGTATAAGACTTATCTTTTCTCCACATCCTTGCCAGTATTTGTTACTTTTTGTCTTTTTTATAATAACGATTCTAACTGGAGGGAGATGGCAGCCTGTTGTGGTTCAGATTTGTACTTCCTTGATGATTAGTGATGTTGAGGATTTTTTTCAGATACTTGTTAGCCATTTGTATGTCTTCTTTTAAGAAATGTCTATTCAGGTCTTTGCTTACATTTTAATCAGATTACTTGTTTGTTTACTATTAAGATGCTTGAGTGTCTTATGTATTATGATTACTAATCCCTTGTCGAATGGATAGTTTGCAAATATTTTCTCCCATTCTGTTGGTTATCTCTTCACTTTGTTAATTGTTTCTTTTGCTGTGCAGAAGCATTTTAGCTTGGACGAATCCCATTTGTCTATTTTAGCTTTGTTGCCTGTGCTTTTAATGTCTTACCAAATAAATCTTTGCCAAGACAAATATACAAACATGGTTTCCTAAATTTTTCTTTTAGTAGTTTCATAGTGGTAGGCTTTACATTGAATCTTTAATCCATTTTGATTTGATTTTTGTATATGGTGAAAGATGGGGATCGAGTTTCATTATTCTGTGTATAGATATCCAGTTTTCTCAGCACCATTTATTAAAGAGACTGTCCTTTCCTCATGGTCTGATCTTGCCTTCTTTGTCAAAAATGAGTGTGCTGTAATTGCTTGGGTTTAATTCTGGGTTTTCTATTCTGTTCCATTGGTCTGTGTGTCTGGTTTTATGCCAGTACCATGCTATTTTGGTTACTATTGCCTTGTCATGTAATTTGAAATCGGGTAATGTGATGCCTCCAGCCTTGTACTGTTTGCTGAGGATTGCTTTAGCTATTTGGGGTCTTTTGTGGTTCCATATAAATTTTTGAATTGGTTTTTCTATTTCTGTAAAGAATGTCACTGGTGTTTTGATAGGGATTGCATTGCATCTATAAATTTCTTTGGCCACCCAAAGACATTTTAACCATATTCATTCTTCAAATCCATGAGCAAGGGATGTCATTGCATTTCTTTGTCTCCTCTTCAATTTCTTTCATCAATCAGTAGTTTTTTCACAGAGATATTTCTGTTCATTGGTTAAATTTATTTCTAGGTATTTTTTGTAGCTGTTGAAATGAGATTGATTTCTTCATTTCTTTTTTCGATTGATCGCTATTTTCATGTAGAAACACTACTGATATTTGCACATTGACTTTGTATTCTATAACTTACTGAATTCATATTTTCATTCTTTTTTTTTTTTTTTTTTGAGATGAAGTTTCATTCTTGTCATCCAGGCTGGAGTGCAATGGCACGGTCTTGTCTCACTGCAACCTGCGCCTTCTGGGTTCAAGCGATTCTTGTGCCTCAACCTCCCAAGTAGCTGGGATTACAGGTGTGCACCACCACACCCAGCTAATTTTTGTTTTTAGTAGAGATGGAGTTTTGACATGTTGGCCAAGCTGGTCTCAAGCTCCTGACCTCAGGTGATCCACCTGTCTCAGACTCCCAAAGTGCTGGTATTACAGGCATGAGCCACCTCACCCCACCTGCTTTGTCTTTTCGCATAGTTTTTGACTTAAAGCCTATTATATCTGATATAAACATATCTATTCCAGCTCACATTTTTGGTTTCCATTTCCATGGAATATTGGTTTTACCTTTACTTTCAGTCTATGTGTGTCTTTATAGGTAAAGTGAGATTTTTCTCAGCAGCATATAGTTGGGTGTTTTAAATAATTCCATTCAAGGCCGGGCATGGTGGCTCATGCCTGTAATCCCAGCACTTTGAGAGGCCAAGGCGGGCGTATCACGAGGTCAGGAGTTCAAGACCAGCCTGACCAACATGGTGAAACCTCATCTCTACTAAAATGCAAAAATTAGCCAGGTATGGTGGCGCATGAGTGTAGTCGCAGCTACTCAAGAGGCTGAGGCGGCAGAATCGTTTGAACCCGGGATGCAGAGGAGGCAGTGAGCCAAGATCGTACCACTGCACTCCAGTCTGGGCGACAGAGTGAGACTCCATCTCAAAACAAACAAACAAACAAATCCATTCATTGGTTCTATGTTTTAATTGGAGAATTTAGTCCGTTTACCTTCACTGGTATTATAGATAGATATGGACTTACTACTGCCACTTCATTACTTGTTTTCTAGTTGTTGCATAAGTTATTTTTCTTGTCTTCTTTCTTTCTTTTTTTTGATAAAGGGTTTCGCTCTTTCCCCAGAGTGAGTGATTCAACAGATAGTGCAAGGAGGAAGCTGCAGTGCCTTTTTTGACCTAGTCTTGCAAGTCCCACACCTTCACTTCTGCTTTATTTTTTCTTTAGCAGTAAGTCACTAAGGCTGGGTACAGTGGCTCACACCTGTAATCCCAGCATTTTGGGAGGCAGAGGTGGGCGGATCGCTTGAGGTCAGGAGTTCAAGACCAGCCAGGCCAACGTGGGGAAACCCGGTCTCTCCTTAAATTATAAAACTTAGCCAGGTGTGGTGGTACATGCCTGTAGTCACAGCTACTCAGGAGACTGAGGCAGGAGAATCACTTGAACCTGGGAGGTGGAGGTTGCAGTGTGGGTGGTAGGGGACAGAGTGAGATTCTGTCTCAATAAATAAATAAATAAATAAATAAATAAATAAATAAATAAATGAAGCAAGTCACTAAGCCCAGCCCACATTCAAGGGAAAGGGATTAGGTTCTACTTCTTGAAGGGAGACCATTAAAGAATTTGTGGACATACTTTAAAGTCACCACACATCAGTAAGCACCAAATCACTAATTCTTACTCTTTTCAGATGAAGTTTTATAAGCTTAAACCCTCCTTTGGATTCTTGAGACAGAGTTTCGCTCTTGTTGTCCAGGCTGAAGTGCAATTGTGCGATCTCGGGTCACTGCAACCTCTGCCTCCTGGGTTCAAGTGATTCTCCTGTCTCGGCCTCCCAAGTAGCTGGGAATACAGGTGCTCACCACTACACCCAGCTAATTTTTGTATTTTTAGTAGAGACAGGGTTTCACCATGTTGGCCAGGCTGGTCTCAAACTCCTAACCTCAGGTGATCCAGCCGCCTAAGCCTCCCAAAGTGTTGGGATTACAGGAGTGAGCCACCATGCCCAGCCAACATAGTAGGTTTTTTAAGACTTTTTTTTTTTAATTTAAATTTTATAAAAATAAAAAAAAAATTATCCATTTTTTGTAATTATTATCTGTGGGGAATTTGTGTGACCTTTTCTTCTGCTATTACAGGAAGTTCTCCCATTCTGAATTATTTTAATTGAGATAGAGACAGTATAAGGGGTAGTCTGAGTGTTGCCACCACAAGAGGAAGGAATTCAGCTATTTTTTGTTGATTTGTAGTAATAAGGTAAATCAGAGACATGGTATAGCTCAGCGTTGAGAAAAGAGCAGAATATACACAAAATGTGTAAGCAATAGTAGCATTAGAGAATCAGATTAAAGGACAAATTTGGAATTAGAATCCAAGAGCTTAGGGTGCCGGACTATAAATAAGATTTGATAGAGTTAAGTGTACCGAGACAAAGATAAATGGCCTAAGAATACCCATGGTAAGAGCCAGGTTGGGGAGAGAGTGCTCTTCATAAATTCTGACTCCTAAGCTGGAGTCACTGAGCTGTAGAGGCAGACACCTGGGAAGCATCTAGGAGAGGACCTTGGGGGTTCTTTAGCACCAGGCCTGACCTGGTGGCACCCCCTTTTCTTCCTGACCCAATGCTGCAAATTAATCTTTATGGTTGCTTCCATTAAGTTTCTTAGCACCATCATTTTGAATCTCAATACAAGTCAGTCACTTGCATCCACTCACTTCAGTAAGCACTGGGCCAGACACAGAGGTTCTTTAAAAACTATCTTTGATTTCTATATGAAGCTTTGCCAGATGATCTAATATTTTTATGGGAAGAATATATCCCTGCTCAATAGCTTTAGCAGAATAATAATAGCCACTATGAGGTGCCAGGTATTGTTTTAGGCATTCTGTGATGTCCATCTATCCTATTGAAAACACTGCACACTTAACTTCTACTAAAATGACAACTGAATGCCATAAATTCTGAAGCACAGACCTAAGAAACACAGCAGACTACGACCCTAATATGTGCTCAATACTAACCAATTTCCCCAGATACCTACAACCAACCAATCAATCATACACTCAACTTTCCTAGTATAGAACGGAGATCATTTGCAATTTTGGCTTTTTAAGAACCGTAACCCATTTCCATCCCTCTAGTGCAAATTCATGGAACATGACATCTGCCTAAGACTGAGGTTTTTGTCTAACAGTAAGACACTTACCACTCAGTCTTCGGCCTTTGAGTTCCTATTTTCTTTTTAACATGTTCAAAGCTCTTCCCAATCATAACTCATTTAATATTCACAGCAGTCTTGTGGGACAAGTATGCTGTACCATTATTATCCCAGATGAAGAAATCAAGATATAGAAAATTTAAATTACTTGCTTAAGTGACAGACGTGGCATTTCAAATCCAAGTAAGCTGGCTGCAGAGCCTATGTGCTTAACCACAACACCAAACTCTCATAACTCCTGAGGAATCTGAGCAAATTCATTTCAGAATTCTGAAGACATTACACGGACAAAGTAAAATTGCACTATTGCATCAATATTTTCAAGCGCCTATTGAGACATAAACATTAAATAAAATTTTCTTTATGACTAGAAGAACACTGTGTGTTTCTCTCTTTTGCTTTTCATTCTAGGTATATTGGAACCCATGGAATAGGATGGTTTCTGCTTTAGTTTACAGACAACTCCCCTGGTTTTCTTTGTGCTGTGTGACTTACACTACAAAGACCCGATGTTTCTTCTTTGTCTCTGGCAGAGACCCTTTCCTCCAAATTTATATGTAGATATGGGAGTAGCTGCTATCTGCCTGGAGCCAGAAGAACTAATAATTGAGTTGAAGATGTGTTATTGTTCTATGTTCACATTATCTGAGGTGAGACAATGGTCCTAGAGTGGTTGGAGAGGTCAAGTCTCAGGTAGTACAAAAGGGCTAGGTGGAGGGGAAGATTTGCCAAAGGAATTGGGGCCTGGAGAGAATAAATAATTTAGATCTTGGAGCTTCTCAGAGATTGAATGGACTATGGGACTTAAGCAGCTGCCAGACTTGAGAAAAGAAAGAGATTGGCTCCTGTTTACTAAGCAGAGGAGGGTCCAGTTCAGAGAATTTCTCCAGGCATAGTCTAGGGAACACTGCTGACTTGGGATTCACAAAGCTTCAAGAAAAGCAATCAGAAAAGCAATCTCAGCTTGAAGGTGAGGGTGGGCCAGGGAACAGAATAGAAAGGCCTCTGCTTTTTCAGAGAAAACTCACACAACCAAGGAGAGGCGGAATCATATGAATGAGCAATAAGGACAGGTAAATCAAAGGGTCAGCAGATGGAGAGTAGAATATAATAATGGTGAAACAGAGATGATCTGGGAGAGGCTAAAGAGCAGTTTTATCTCAAGATTGCACTGAAATGGAAGAAAAATAGCAAACACCCTACAACGGGCCATAGTGTTCTCTATTGCAGTCAGTGGTGTGGGGCAGGGAAACTATGGAAGAAATGAATGCCAAAGGGTGGACTTTAGAGACAAAATGGTGCTTTGTCTTCTCAATGGTGGTACTACAATGTCCAGAGACTGGGGGCAGAGGCGGAAGGCTGACACTGGAGCCTGTTCTGGAGTTACATCCTCCCATACTGCTCCTCTATTTCTTTTGAAAGTCTTCACTGCTCCATGTCTTATTTGAGATGGCCATCTCATAGGCGTTTGTTCTTCTGCTTGCTCCCTTTTAGCCCTTTCAACCCTGGCAATTTACCTTTTAGTAAATTGACTTGTCATAGACTAGTTGAATTTTGCTTTAACCTCATGTTTTAGATATATCTGAGTTTTCTCACTGCTTAGTTCAATTATTCAATGTTTGATTTCTGATTTAAAAAAAGGCCTAATATTTATGTATGCTTTATGTATTTCAATAGGACCTTGTATGTGATATCTCATTAGTCATCAAAACGACCTGTGACTAAATCAGTCATTGTGCTGGCTGAAATTGGTGGCATGCTCAGCTGGAGTAATTAAGAGTTTAATAAAGTGACTGTTTACACAGATATGTCCCAGGTTAAAGGGAAACCAACAAGTCATGTTGAATCATTCTTAGATGCCAATTTAATCTAATCTAACCATTGCCAATGTTAAGCTTCTAGGCTCCTAGTCCCGAAGGGACAAGGGAAGAAAGTAGAGAACATAACAGGTGAGGGCCATTGGAAAGGCTGTGAAGGGATCTTTAGGAGAAAGGATATAGCCAACCCAAGATGACCTAGCAGGGAGGAAGCTGGGGAAATAAATTCCCTGACCTTATTCTCTTCATAACCTCTGACCTCTTGCCAGTGCCTCCCATTGAATGAACCCAAGTCGAAGTTAGAAATCAAGGAAGCCTATACAAGTTAGCTTCCTGGTCACAAAGCAGCGTGGAGAAGGAAGGAAGGGTCTGAAGTGGCAAATGAAAGCTTATCTAGCACATCTAGGTCAGCCCTATATTATTAGCTCTATTTTACCATTTCAGAAGAGTAAATGGAGACTCAGTGAGATTGAGTCATCAAAAGACTCTATATTAAATCCAAAGATCTGGCTCCTATTATGAAAGTATCTCCCATAATTTTTCAAAAAGCCTATTATCTCTTTAGCCACTGAAGAACTTGAGGCTGTATCAGGTAAACAATGATTAATAAATTTCTATAGATGGACTATGTAGAATGAGACCCTAAATACAGAAAATAATTGATTACTACTAGTCTTTTATCAAAGAGCTAGATGAAATATCATGTTTTAATTTTTAAATCTATCTGCTTTGCAACATACATTATTTGCTATTATACCAGCTGTAATACTTTCATACACAGTGCTAGCACAGAATTACAAAGCAGGATCTCATTTGTGACTTAACTGGTAACTGGTCAATTAGAATGCATGGTACACTTGGAGAATACTTTCCTAATGTTTATGCCTGCCATCAATCAGTATTGTCCCTTCCTTCAGGGCTCACCGATACTGTGAAAAAATTATATTTTCTGCATTAATAAATACTACATTCTAAACCAGAACATATACCATTTCATTGCTGTAAAATCACTTGCTTCCTGTTTCAAAAATATCATTAAAGGCAGCATTGAACTTTTTCTAGCTAATTAGGACATTTGTGTATTTATTTATTTCATTGATGAGATCTATAAATACGTTTTAGAAGATTCAGGAGGTCTTTTAGTACTATTCCTTAGAGGGATGGTGTAATAGAAATAATCATTCATAATGAAAATAATCATGATCAAAGCCATGCTTCTTTAATATTGAAAGGACAGCATGTTCCAATACTTTGAACAATCTGGTTCAGGGAATTCAAGTCTTTTTCTCTGATCTCAGAGGCATTTTCTCTGAACAGGAGTTCCTCACACACAAATTGTTTCTGTTGGAATTTAAAAGGTGTCTTCAGCATATGCATCCTCTGGACAAAACTCAACCTCATTTGCATGTGTTATATATGTAAATAGTTGTGTGGTGTCCTTCCCATACAGAGATGATAATGCTGACCAAAGTCACTCAGACATATTTTAAAAGATGTGCTGTCAATAGCAGGGTAAGTTTCTACTATTTAATCCACGCACCCTCCCTCTGCTCTCCCTGTAATCAATGGGGCACAGGACCAGGTGGTTCAAATGAAGATTAAGTATCTGATTTTGGTTTCAGTGATATTATGATCTAATTGAGCTAACTGCTTCATCCTATATTATCTATCGCCGAAGAATTTCGAACAAGTTTGGGACATCGAGGTGAGGTGCAGAGATGAGAAGAGATAAAAATCACACTATGAATACAAGGTAGGAGAAGTTAAAAGAATGGATTGATCACTAAGCTGGGACAGAGTGTCACAAGCCAAACAAAATCACAGGTCTAAAAGCTACTAGTCAATTAAGAGCAGTGGTGAACTCAGATAATAAAGGCAATAATAAATCTGTGGGTCGCATGTGAGTAGAAAAACTACAGTCAGATCATGCAAAGAATAAAGGTTAGAATTAATCATGGGGCAGAAGCAAAGTATAGAGAGAAGAACAAGCAGGATGGGAGGCCATTATCGTAACTGAATTAGTGCAGAACCAGAAAAGCAAATACTGCATGTTCTTACTTATAAGTGGAAGCTAAACATTAGGTACACATGGACATAAAGGTGGGAGCAATAGACATTGGGTACTATCAGGGGCGGGAGGTGAGGTGGGGGCAGACGTTTGAAAACTGAGTTGTTTGGTACCATGCTCACTACCTGGGTCATGAGTTCAATTGTACTCTAAACCTTAGCATCACCCAATACACCTTTCTAACCTGCACATGTACCCCATGAATCTAAAATGAAATAAGTGGAAAACAATAAAAATAGAACCAGCAGAATGAAGGCACCCAAAGGTAGAGAAAAATTGAAAGTGTGAAATTCAGGTAACTTGGAACCAGAAAATCTTCAGGAACTGAAGGGAAAAAAATTACTAAAGGACGGAGGTAAAATGCCAGGAACAAGGAGGGACCTCAATCTAAGCCAGTTTTGGTGTTCTTAGTTCATAACTTTTATATACGTTTCTATTGGAGGGTATTGTATAAGAAGGTATACAGTTAGAGGGCCTAGTTAAGTACACAAACCCTGGCCCGGCCACCTTTTCTCTTTTTAGGAGCTCCAAGGGATATATAGATGCAAATGAAAGCATGAAAAACAAAGTGATGATTTATTATTACCTGGGATTTGAGCTGCATATGCCAGAGTAAAAGTTAAGTGAGCATGCTTGGAGCACTCAAGGCATTTATTTCCTTTTTCCTGTGCTAGAGTAATTTTTGTTTGTTTGTTTGTTTTTTACTTTAAGTTCCAGGGTACAAGTGCAGAATGTGTAGGTTTGTTACAAGGTATATGTGTGCCATGGTGGTTTGCTGCACCTATTAACCCATCATATACATTTTAAGCCCCACATGCACTAGCTGTTTGTCCTAATGGTCTCCCTCCCCTCAATCACCCACCCTCCGACTGGTCCTGGTGTGTGTTGTTCCCCTCTCTGTGTCCATGTGTTCTCATTGTTCAACTCCTACTTATGAGTGAGAACATGCAGTGTTTGGTTTTCTGTTCCTGTGTTAGTTTGCTGAAGATGATGGCTTCCAGCTTCATCCATGTCCCTGCAAAGGACATAATCTCATTCCTTTTTATGGCTGCATAGTATTCCATGGTGTATATATACCACATTTTCTTTATCCAGTCTATCATTGATGGGCATTTGGGTTGGTTCCTTGTCTTTGCTATTGTAAATAGTGCTGCAATAAACATATGTGTGCATGTGTTTTTGTAATAGAATAATTAATATTCCTTTGGATATATCCCCAGTAATGAGATTGCTGGGTCAAATGCTATTTCTGGTTCTAGGTCTTTGAGGAATTGCCACATTGTTTTCCACAATGGTTGAAATAATTTACATTCCCACCAACAGCATAAAAGCTTTCCTATTTCTCCACACCCTCACCAGCATCTATTGTTTTTGGCTTTTTAATAATTGCCATTCTGACTGACATGAGATGGCATCTCATTGTGATTTTGATTTGCATTTCTCTAATGATCAGTGATGATGAGTTTTTTTTCATATATTTGTTGGCCGCATAAATGTCTTCTTTTGAGAAGTGTTTGTTTATATACTTTGCCCACTTTTTAATGGGGTTGTTTGTTTTTTTCTTGTAAATTCTGTGCTAGAGTTTTAAGTGGCCCTCTTCCCTAAACACAAAGCTGCATATCGGAACGTTGCCTTTCAAATGAGACATTAAGCCATGCCAACTCATTTTAGAGGAAATAGCAGAATATCGAGGCATTTGTTCGTCAGGCTCGTGCTTATTCATCTTTTTGAGACCTCATACACTAGAAAACCAGATCCAATTAATGCCCAGGAATCTGATCAGACATATCACCATTGCTTTTCTTTGGGTGGGTTGGGGGTGTCTTCATCTGTTTTGTGCTGCTATAACAGAACACCTAAAACTGAGTAATTTATAAAAAACATAACTTTATTCTCTCACAGTTCTGGAGGCTGGGAAGTTTAAGATCATGGCACCAGCAAATTAGGACCAACTCTCTGTTTTTCCAAAATGACTCCTTGAAGCCTGATTGCTCCAGAGGAGGGGAATGTTGTGTCCTCACACAGCAGAAGAGCAAGAGAGAGAAACTAATCTTGCAAGCCCTCCCGCCTTTTTTTTTTTTTTTTTTTTTTTTTTAACAGCATTAATCTATTAGAGAGGGCAGAGTTCCCATGACCTAAACACCTCCCATTGTGCCCCATCTCCCAGTGCTGTTGCATCGGGGATTGTGTTTCCAATGCATGAATTTTGGTGGAGACAACAACATTCACACCGTAGAAGGGGGAGTGGGAAAATAATGAGTGAAAGGAAAAAATGTTGGTTTTGAACTCATTTCCTCAGAGGAAGTGTTTCAGACAGAAAGAAAATAATACCAAAAGAGCCCTCAGAAATAATACTACACATCTACAACCATCTGATCTTTGACAAATCTGACAAAAACAAGAAGTAGGGAAAGGATTCCGTATTTAATAAATGGTGCTGGGAAAACTGGCTAGCCATAAGTTGAAAGCTGAAGCTGGATCCCTTCCTTACGCCTCATACAAAAATTAATTCAAGATGGATTAGAGACTTAAATGTTAGACCTAAAACCGTAAAAACCCTAGAAGAAAACCTAGGCAATACCATTCAGGACATAGGCATGGGCTAGGACTTCATGTCTAAAACACCAAAAGCAATGGCAACAAAAGCCAAAATTGACAAATGGGATATAATTAAACTAAAGAGCTTCTGCACAGCAAAAGAAACTACCATCAGAGTGAACAGGCAACCTACAGAATGGGAGAAAATTTTTGCAATCTACTCATCTGACAAAGGGCTAGTATCCAGAACCTATAAAGAACTCAAACAAATTTACAAGAAAAAATCAACCAACCCTATCAAAAAGTGGGCAAAGGATATGAACAGACACTTCTCAAAAAAAGACATTTATGCAGCCAACAGACACATGAAAAAATGCTCATCATCACTAGCCATCAGAGAAATGCAAATCAAAACCACAATGAGATACCATCTCACACCAGTTAGAATGGCAATCATTAAAAAATCGGGAAACAACAGGTGCTGGAGAGGATGTAGAGAAACAGGAACACTTTTACACTGTTGGTGGGATTGTAAACTAGTTCAACCATTGTGGAAAACAGTGTGGCAATTCCTCAAGGATCTAGAACTAGAAATACCATTTGACCCAGCCATCCCATTGCTGGGTATATACCCAAAGGATTATAAATCATGCTGCTATAAAGACACATGCACACGTATGTTTATTGCGGCACTATTCACAATAGCAAAGACTTGGAACCAACCCAAATGTCCATCAATGACAGACTGGATTAAGAAAATGTGGCACATATATACCATGGAATCCTATGCAGCCATAAAAAAGGATGAGTTCGTGTCCTTTGTAGGGACATGGATGAAGCTGGAAACCATCATTCTCAGCAAACTATCACAAGAACAGAAAACCAAACACCGCATGTTCTCACTCATAGGTGGGAATTGAATAATGAGAACACTTGGACACAGGAAGGGGAACATCACACACCAGGGCCTGTTGTGGGGTGGGGGGAGGGGGGAGGGATAGCATTAGCAGATATACCCAATGTAAATGATGAGTTAATGGGTGCAGCACACCAACATGGCACATTTTCTCCAGGAAGAAAAATACTGAAGTGTGCTGCTCCTGGGAATAAATGGAGGATGGGGAGAGCTGGAATCTTGTATTCAGAAAGTGAGCAGATTCTCTGCTTTGTTGGGGAGAGAGGGAAGAGTCTTGGTTCACATTAACACAGAATTTTCAAAGATGTTAAATAAACATTTCTTCATTTTCTAATGGCTACTTCAGAAACCTTAAATAGAGGTTTAAAAAATTATTTTAATTTTGTGGGTACACAGTAGATATATATATATTTATGGAGTACATAAGACATTTTGATACAGCCATGCAATGTATAATAATCTAATCTTGGAAAATGGGGTATCTATCCCCTCAAGAATTTATCCTTTGTGTTACAAACAATCCAATTACACTCTGCCTACTTTTAAAAAATATTGGATTGTGTATAATATTTAAAAACATATCAAGAATTACTATTAAATATATTTTAAAAATTTAAAAAGTTAAAAGAAACAATGATACACTAATACTTGAGAAGAGTTATTGATAAAACACAGAATTAAACTCTAAGCTTCCTGGCAGCATAAGCAAAAAGTAAACTATTAAAAGTAGCATGTATTTATCTGTGAATCTACTGATGTCTATTTAGGAGGAGTTACTCTCATGGATTTCTGGGACTATATGTTTGACTGTACTTTTGTGATAGGTGTAAAAATAATCTTCAAATGGCCAATTTTCAAGAGAAGATTGATTAGTTTAGCAAAAATAATAACACATGTTCATTTCAAATTTTTAAAAGCTTGAACAATGTAGAATTGTGTAAGGTAAAATAAAAACAGCTCTTCCTCCATTTATTTTTACCTTTTACTTGAGAGAACCAGTGTTAAATGTATTGTTTTCTTCTAGACTTTTTGTACTCTGTGTGTGTGTATGCACTATACTTAATTTTTAAAATAAAAATCAATTCATGTTTTACAAACTGTTTTGAAACATAAGTGCATAACTTTTTTTTTTTTTTCTTTTTTGAGACGGTGTTTCACTCTTTCACCCAGGCTGGAGTGAAGTGGCGCGATCTCAGCTGACTGCAACCTCTGCCTCACGGGTTCAGGCAATTCTCCTGCCTCAGCCTCCTGAGTACCTGGGATTACAAGCATGTGCCACCATGCCTGGCTAATTTTTGTGTTTTTAGTAGAGATGTGGTTTTGCCATGTTGTCCGGGCTGGTCTCAAACTCCTGACCTCAGCTGATCCTCCTGCCTCTGCCTTTCAAAGTGCTAGGATTACAGGCGTGAGCCACTGCGCCCCGCATAAGTGCATAATTTATAATCATAATTCATCAGTAGCATTTCTAAGGGTTCCAAGATACTATAGACTAGCTATGCTATTTTTATTTGAGGTAACATAAGCTAAGAACATAGAAGAATGCGTAGCTACAATGTTGCTTAAAATGTCTGAAAAATCACACACTCGAATTAGAAATGAAAGTAATTAAAATAAAGGACAACTAATATTTACTCGGTAATTATCACATGTTAGTCATGGTGCCAAATACATGTATTATCACATTAAATCTTTCCCACCTTAAAATCTTCTCAATGCTCTTTTGCTACCCTTTCTGAAAGAACCCCCTGCAATACGGGCTTTCACCACAAGGCTCACTGGTCCATGAGTTTGCTGCTGAGGCCTCTGTGGAAATCAGCACCTATTCTAAAAAATTGTTTCTATACTAAGTGGGAAAGATAAAATGTGAGAGTGAATCAGTGGCTTTTGGAGATAAAAGTGGTTTAGAAATGTTCTAGGTTTGTCCACAAAATACATCTTATTTTATTTCAGAGGGAAACCCATATATAGACTCCTCTGCAGCCACAGATTCAGAATTTGGCATGTAAAAAATTAAATGTGGTTTGGGGTTATTGATTAAGAAAACAATTTTCATTTTAATAAAAACAACTAAAAATAGTAATTCTTTAGTGTGCCAGACACTAGGCTTAGCAATTTAATATGCATAGTGTCATCTAATATACAGATGAGAAAACTGAGGTGTAGAAGTATAGGTATATAGTTCATAAGTGACAGAACCAGAGTTTGAACTCAGGGCTGTCTGATTCCAAAACCCATGTAATATACTACACTCTCTAACAAATAAGGCTCCAGTGGCCCAACAGTGGGCATAAGTTAAAAATAAACTTCTTTTTTTTTTTTTTTTTTTTTTGAGACGGAGTCTCGCTCTGTAGCCCAGGCTGGAGTGCAGTGGCCGGATCTCAGCTCACTGCAAGCTCCGCCTCCCAGGTTCACGCCATTCTCCGGCCTCAGCCTCCCGAGTAGCTGGGACTACAGGCGCCCGCCATCTCGCCCGGCTATTTTTTTTGTATTTCTTAGTAGAGACGGGGTTTCACTGTGTTCGCCAGGATGGTCTCGATCTCCTGACCTCGTGATCCGCCCATCTCGGCCTCCCAAAGTGCTGGGATTACAGGCTTGAGCCACCGCGCCCGGCCATAAACTTCTTAATTGTAATGATTCCAACAAAAAGAAAAGATGAATGTTTAAGGTAATGGATGTCCCAGTTACTTTGATTTGATTATCACATATTGTTTACAGGTATCAAAATATCACACATAGCCCCTGAATTTGTACAAATATTATATATTAATAAAAATTTAAAAGTAATTTTCTTTCCTATATTTTCCCTAGTATCTTAAACATTATTTAATTCAGTATGCTCCTGCACAAAACTGCAGGTTGGCAGGTGGAGTTGGGAGGGAGAATGAAAGGTAGCAGAAGACACAACCATTTCCTGAAGAGCTTATAATGTTGCTGGGGAAAAAAGAAAATTAAAGTACAGCATTCAACAATATTTATCCTAATGCTCACCTGTGCAGTAGAGACTATCAAGGCAAAGTTCCTAGACCCTACAGCAGCAGTCTCCAACGTTTTTGGAACCAGGGACTAGTTTTGTGGAAGACAATTTTTCCATGGGCCAGGATGAGGGTTGGGTGGATGATTTGGGGATGATTCAAGTGCATTACATTTATTGTAGACTTTATTTCTATTATTGTTACATTATAATATATAATAAAATAATTATACAACTCACCATAATGTAGAATCAGTGGGAGCCCTGAGCTTGTTTTCCTGCAACTAGATGATACCATCTGGGGGTGATGGGAGACAGTGACAGATCGTCAGGCATTAGATTTTCATAAGGAGTGCACAACCTAGATCCCTCACATGCACAGTTCACAATAGGGTGAGCACTCCTATGAGAATCTAATGCTACCACTGATACGACAGGAGGCAGAGCTCAGACAGTAATGCAAGCAATGGGGAGTGACTATAAATACAGATGAAGCTCCCCTCTATCACCCACTGCTCACTTCCTGCTGTGCAGCCTGGGAGTTGGGGACCCTTGCCCTAGAAAGTTTGTAACATTACTGGGAAAGGCTTTGGGCAGGAGGCCAAAAGGGAAAAATAAGATTTGTAGACTAGAAGGTTAGTTTTTAAGGTTGGACCTAGGTTTCCCTCATCTCTTCTTTCCTGAACCATCATCACAGTGCCACTCATAATTGTTTGCCCTCCATCAGTATCAACTGTAATGGGATATGAGGATAGACTATGAGAGAAGAAAGAAAAAAATATGGAGTTAGGACTATAAAAGTAGGTGTGGCAGAAGAGGTAGAGAAGGGAGACTCAGACTGTGGCAGAGGGTTTAGTTTGGCTAATGATGGTATGTATGTTTGGACAGGCAAGATGGTTTCTATTAAGCAAGTACCTTTAATGCCAGTAGGAAGCTTACACTTTCCATTTGCAAGCAACAGTAGTGGACTCTAACTAACCTGAACTCTACACACACACATGAACATCTATCTATCTATCTATCTGTCTATCTATCTATCTATCTATCTATCTATCTATCTATCTATCATCTATCTATCTATACACACACACACACACACACACACACACACGCACACCACTAGAAGGATATAGGGAAGCTTCTAGAACTTAAGAGAATGCACAACAACCAGGCTTCAGAAAGGACAAGAACTATACGGATCCAAAGCCACAGGAACTAAATTACAAGTTCTTCAGCATTCTGCTCTTACGGTGAACTAGATACCAATACATCCTTCAGGTCAAGATTTAAATTTCATGGGAAGTCTGATTGGCTTGGCCTGGCTTATACAACTGGCCTCTGACCAGAGGAAGGTGGGACATGATCCACTGGGGAAGGGATTGTTTTCTAAAGGAAAATTATGGTGCTGCTACCAAAAATGGGGGCATGTTTGTTATGCAATTAGAAACAACAGGTGCATATTATATGGCTGAAAGTGGAATTTAGAAAGAGCAAATTTCCAGAAGTATTCGTGATGAATTGGAGGAAGGAGGGAGGTGTATTAGGAAGCGAATTAGAAAAGTTTGTATACGGTGGGTGACAGTGGAAGGGGAAGAATCCACTGATTTGACAGAATAAATAAGAACAGCAAAGGAGCTAGAAAAGCACCAGAAAAGCAAACAAAGTTATCATGTTATGAAGAGTGTTAAATCCTCTAGTCAAGGAAAATGTAATTGAATAGACAAATCAGATTCTTCTGGAAGTACTGTTCTATTCTTAATGTTACACATAAATAATATTCTTAACATGTGCCCTGCCTCCCAATACACAATTAAAAACTGGTTCTCCTTTGCTTTCGGGATCAGGATCTGAAATCCTTAAAATGTGAAAAACCCTTTTATGATCTGTTTTCTTCTTCCCTCTCAAGCCAAATATCCTGTTATGCCATTTTATGCTCCAGCCATGTTGTACCTCGCCTCTGTGACTTTGTACCATGTCACTGATATTTCCCCTTCCCCTAAAAACCAGGTTAATATTCTATTCATGCTGCAAGGCTCATGTTAAGTGTCATCTCCTCCAGGAAAACGTTTCTGATCAAGTCTGAGCTAGCACTACTCTTATGTGCCTCCATGACACACATTCTCTTGTGTTACACTGCAACATCTAGCACAGTGCCTAACACATAGTATGTGCTCAAAAATATGTTCATTGAGTGAATAAATATATGAATTAACGAATGAATGGGCTTTGGTAGCCATGGAAAGCAGTTGCCTGAGTATGGTTCATACAAAAAATAGCTTGTTAATGAGAAATCAGAGACCAGTAGAGGCCAGGCATGATGGCTCACACCTGTAATTCCAGCACTTTGGGAGGCCAAGGTGGGCGGATTACCTGAGGTCAGAAATTCGAGACCAGCCTGGCCAACATTGTGAAACCCCATCTCTACTAAAAATACAAAAGTTAGCAGAGCAGGTGGCACATGCCTATAGTGTCAGCTACTCGGCAGCAGAACCGCTTGAACCTGGGAGACAGAGGTTGCAGTGAGCTGAGATCATGCAACTGTATTCCAGCCTGGGTGACAGAGTGAGACTCTGTCACAAAAAAACTAAATAAAATAATAAAGTAAATAAATAAATAAATAGAACAGTAGAGATTGGGTGTGGGAGTTACTTTGTAGCTGTGAAATGTATCAGAAGTTATTTAATCTTGGGTTAATCTGCAGGCTTCTTGGCAACTTTCAATTAGTCACTATACCCTCTAAACACTAGCTACAGGATGTCATTTGCTAAATTTCAAACTAACTGATTGCATTTTGTTACAATACTAACTGTGATTCCGCATCTTCATTACACATAATTATGGTTAGTGTGCTGGCCCCTAGTATTGGTGGCCTCTACTTCACCATCATGTTGATTTCCCCAACCCATCCTCTCAGAAAAACTGCCAATGGTCAGTAGCTTCTGGTGTTTTGCTTTGGGGTCGATAGACTTTAATGTGTTCCAACAACTCCTGAAAAGGCAGTGAGTGATGAAAACCTCTTGTCATGTTGGGCTTTTGTACATGTTCAACCATGAACTGCTCCTCTTAGCTTGTAATCGTAATTAGAGGATTTTTTTTTTAAAGTGCAGAGCGTGCATCTAGTTTTTAACGCACAGAATATTTTAGGCTTCTCTCTCTCAAATTTGGCTTCACGACCAGATTATTTTCAATGGCTCTATGATTTTCGTCAAAGGCCTATAAAACAAAAATAAGGTTATCATTTCACTTTAGGCTATTAAATATGCTTTATCTATTCCAGTCTGTTGCTGTGGAAATAGATACAACACAGGAGCCTTGGCAGTATGACAAGCAATTAAGACACCAAGATGTTTAGCCATGTATGAGTATTTTCTCACAGTGAGACCTCAAAGCTTAGCCTGCCACTGACATTGTTAGTCATTGAATCAATTACACAAGATGAGGTTGACAGGTGTAATTATATATTTCTATGGTGATTATGTATGGCCTGCCATAGAGACCAACAAGCCTGTTACTTTGCACTCATTTAAGCAATCACTTATATAGCAAAGTATTTGAGTTAGAGAGCCTCTTTGGAGTGAACGAAATCCAAAATAAAGTAAAAAATCCACTGCCAACTGTAACTAATGTCATTGGGTTGAGTCACACTGTCTTTGTCATTAGAATGATATCCAGCTGCCAGGTGATTATGCCCTCACACATTCTAGAAATATGTGTGGTTATGTGGGACTGGAGTGAAGACAACAATTGATAAGAAAAGTACCAGATATTTGACTGAAATCAAACCCAAGTTAGTAATCTAATTCAGAAATGGAGAATAATCTTTCAAAAAATTCAAACTAGTTTGTATGTATAGACACAATTTGTGTGTTTTTCTTTCATCAATTCAAATAATTTAGATTCTACGGGAAGAAGAACACCGCCAGCATAATTTTAGATATTAGTTGCTTTCTACATACCATGTTCCGGTTAGAATAGTTTAAATTTGCTTTGAGAAATTATTATTTTTGTATTCCCATTTTCCCCCAACTGAGATTTTTTGAAAAGGTGGAATTGAACCAAACCAGCCTCAAAGTATCTCATGGAGAGCAACGGAGGTGATTTAAGAAGTGTAATTGTCTTTTTAATCTCCATCCTGTTTCACCAAAGCATCCCTCAAAGGCAGGATATTTTTGTCATTAATGAAATCTTAATTAGCATATGTCTAGATCACTGTTTGGTGCTGAATCTGGGTCAAAGGAACCTATAATGTGCCTGTGTTACCAGAGGGTTAAGTTGAGCTCTGCAAATTAGGTCTGTGCTCCGTGTGTGAGTATACTGGGAAATATCCAGCAGTGATCAGCAAATGCATAGATTGTACCCATGTTGTCACATCTGTTTTCAACCTAATTTTACAAATGTAAGTATGTTCGGGAATTCTGAAAACATGAAAGAAATATACAACAAACAAAAACTTGAAAACACAACAAATCTAGCCAAAATATACCATTCATTACTGTGCCAAGCTTCACCACATTTAAAATATATATGAAACATCCTTAATTAATAAGGTTGTATTTTTAAAGTTGTAATTTAAAAAGTTGTATTTATTGAGTACCTACTATTTGTCTAGCACTGCCATAGGTACTGAAGGAGAACATTGCTTAAAACATGGGCCTTCAGGGAACTGAGTTTACTTACAGAGAAGCGACATACATAAAACCACTCAACTTCCTGCTTGCTAAACTGAGGGATACAAATTAGAGGTGCTATTGGCCTCTATAGAAAGAGGAGATTAATGCAGCTAGAAGAGTCAAGAAAGGCCAATTAGAAGAAATAGAGCAGGAGTCCAAATTGATGAGCAAAGGAAAGGTAAAGGCATTCATTTCCTTTGAGAGGAACAGCATGAAGCAAGGATTGAAGTCAGCCGCAAGCAGTAAGCATATTGAGTCAGGGACCAATGAAGAAACCTTCTTGGCTGGAATGAAGTGTTTGTGTTTCTGATTGCTGAGAGGGAAGTTTGGAGAGAGAAGGTGACTGGAGCTTGCAGTGTTAGGTACTAGAGTCTGAACTTTATTGGGTAGGCAATTGTAAGCCTCTGAAAGTATTTGAGAAGAGTGATACAAACAAAGTAAGTGTTTTCAGATGGTTGCTTTAGTGGCTATACAGTATTTATTCTCCAAGTGTGGTCCTTGGGCTGGGAACTTGTTATAAATGCCAATTCTTGACCCCCACCCCAAACCTACTGAATCAGATACTCTGAGGGTGGGTCCCAAAAGTCTGTGGTTTAAAAAGCCCTACAGGTGATTCTGGTGGATTCTCCAGTACGAGAAACACTACTAAGGAAAGTCAAGCAGGAGGCTTTTGCAGAATTCAACCCCTGGGCAATAAGGGCCTAAACTAGAATCTTCATCTCACCAGTTAAATAAAAAAAAAAAACTCACTGGAGAATATAATCTAATGATTTTTCATCCTTAAAGTAATTAGCTGCTTGATGAACATAGGCAATGATTATATTCATTTTCATGCATACATTTTGAAAAATATGTTATAAGATAGGGTAGCCTGTGAATAGCATGATTTGATGACTGAAATTTTTAGAGACTTTTTGAGTATCTCTGCATGCTCATCAGGTAGCTATTTATCTTATTCCTACATGTTCTCTGCTATCTATATCATTATAATACCATCCAGGTTCTTTTTTTAACAGGGTCTAGTCATGACTCATCAATATAACACAACTAGAGACTCTTGTCTCTCTGATAACCTGTTGTTAATTTCTTCAATGCCATTTTTATGTTTTCCATGTGTTTTGGATTTCCTCAAGGTTAAAGTCATGTTTATTGCATTTGGGAGTTTGAGGGGGAGTTCTCTGCACCTATGACACATAGACTGTGTCTGCATGGTACCAGACCAGCTGGTCGTTTCAGTCAATAGAGAGCTGGAGACAGGACTGGAGAGAGAAACTTCATGATAGGGTTTGGATGCTTGTCCCCTCCAAATTTCATGTTAAAATGTAATACCCAATGTTGGAGGGGACCTGGTGGGAGGTGATTTGGCCATGGACGTGGATCCCTCATGAATGACTTGATGCCCTCCCTATGGTAATGAGTTGAATTCTCACTCTGGGTTCATGTGAGATTTTGTTGTTGTGGCAATCTCGGGAACACAGCAAAATGGCAGAATAGAAGCCTACATCATTTGTTCCTCCTGCTAGAACACCAAATTTTCACTACTCTCTGCACACAAAAAAAGCACCCTCACAAGAACCAAAAATCAGGTGAGCAACCACAGCACCTGTTTTTAACTTCATATTGTAGAAAGAGGCATTGAGGATGGCAGGAGAGACAGTCTTGAATCACTAATGCCACCCCTCTTCCACCCCACAGCAGCAGCTTTTGGATGCAGAGATAAAATCTGTGCACTTTGGGGAGGGAGAACACAGCAACTGAGAGACTTTACATTAAACTCAGTGTTGCCTTGCCACAGCTGAGAGTAAAGCTGTGCAGTGCAAATGCCTCCAAGGCCAATATTGTCCTGATACCAAAACCAGACAGAAACATATCAAAAACAGGAAACTACAGGCTAATATCTCTGATGAATATTGATGCAAAACTCCTCAACAAAATACTAGCAAACCAAATTCAACAATACATGAAAAAGATCATTCATTATGACCACTTGAAATTTAACCCAGGGATACAAAAATGGTTCAATATACACAAATCAATGCGATACATCATATCAACAGAATGAAGGACAAAAACTACATGATCATTTTAATTGATGCTGAAAAGCATTCTATGAAGTTCAACATCCCTCAAACCATCAAATCCCAATTTTTTGATGATGATAAAACTGTCAAAAAACTGGACATAGAGGGAACATACTTTAAGATAAGTAAAGCCATTAGCCAGGCGTGGTGCACATGCCTGTAATCCCAGTTACTCAGGAGGCTGAGGCAGGAGAATCGCTTGAACACGGGAGGCAGAAGTTGCAGTGAGCTGAGATAGCGCCATTGCACTCCAGCCTGGGCGACAAGAGTGAAACACCGTCTAAAAAAAAAGCCATATGGGGCAGACCCTCAGCAAGTATCATATTGAATATGGATGAATTGAAAGCCTTTCCTCTAACATTAGGAACACAATAATGCCCACTTTCACTGCTGTTAGTCAACATAGTACTGGAAGTCTTAGCTGGAGTAATCAGATAAGAGAAAGAAATAAAAGACATCCAAATTAGAAAGGAAAAAGTCAAATTACCCTTTTTGCAGATGATATGATCTTACTTTAAAAAAAAATTTTTTTTTTCTTTTTTTTTGAGACAGAATCTTGCTCTGTCAGCCAGGCTGGAGTACAGTGGCACGATCTTGGCTCACTGCAACCTCCGTCTCCCGGGCTCAAGCGATTCTCCTGCCTCAGCCTCCTGAGTAGCTGGGTTTACAGGTGTGTGCCACCACGCCTGGCAAATTTTTATATATTTTTTAGTAGAGATGGGGTTTCACCATGTTGGCCAGGCTGGTCTTGAACTTCTGACCTCAGGTAATCCACCTGCCTTGGCCTCCTGAAGTGCTGAGATTACAGGGGTGAGCCACCACGCCCAGCCAAATTTTTTTGTTTCAATAGTTTTTTGGGGAACAGGTGGCATTTGGTTACATGAATAAATTCTTCAGTGGTGATTTCTGAGATTTTGGTACACCCATCACCCTAGCAGTACCCAGTGTGTAGTCTTTTATCCTCACCACCCCCCACTCTTTCCTCCAAGTCCTCAAAGTCCAATATATCATTCTTATGCCTTTGTATCCTCATAGTTAACTCACTGTATGAGTGAGAACGTAGAATGTTTGGTTTTCCATTCCTGAGTTACTTCACTTAGAATAATAGCTTCCAATTCCATCCAGGTAGCTGCAAATGTCATTATTTAATTCCTCTTTATGGCTGAGTAGTATTCCATGGTGTATATATATATGTCACATTTTCTTTATCCGATTGTTGATTGATGGGCACTTAGGTTAGTTCCATATTTTTGCAATTGCAAATTGTGCTGCTATAAACGTGCATGTGCAAGTGTCTTTTTTGTGTAATGACTTCCTTTCCTCTGGGTAAATACCCAGTAGTGGGATTGCTGTATCAAACAGTAGATCTACTTTTATTTCTTTAAGGAATCTCCACACTGTTTTCCATTTTTCCATAGTGGTTGTACTAGTTTACATCCCACCAACAGTGTAAAAGTGTTCCCTTTTCACTTTATCCATGCCAACATCTATTATTTTTTGATTTTTTGATTATGGCCATTCTTGCAGGAGTGAGGTGGTATTGCATTTTGGTTTTAATTTGCATTTCCCTGATCATTAGTGATGTTGAGCATTTTTCCATATGCTTGTTGGCCATTTTGTATATCTTCTTTTGAGAATTATCTATTCATGTCCTTAGCCCACTTTTTGATGGGATTGTTTGATTTTTCTTGCTGATTTGTTTGAGTTCTTTGTAGATTCTGGACATTAGTCCTTTGTTGGATGTATAGATTGTGAAGACTTTCTCCCACTCTGTTGGTTGTCTGTTAACTCTGCTGATTATTTCTTTTGCTATGCGGAAGTTTTTTAGTTTAATTAAGTCCCATCTATTTATCTTTGTTTTTGTTGCATTTGCTTTTGGGTTCTTGGTCACAACGTTTTTGCCTAAGCCAAAAAAGGATTGTATTTTTCCAGGAATTTATCATCTCCTCTAGGTTTTCTAGTTTATGCGTGTAAGGGTATTCATAGTAGCCTTGAATGCTCTTTTTTTTTTTTTTAAATTTCTGTGGTATTGGTTGTAATATCTCTTGTTTTGTTTCTAATTGAGCTTATTTGGATCTTCTCTCTTCTTTCCTTTGTTAATCCTGCTAATAGTCTATCAATTGTATTTATCTTTTCAAAGAACTGGCTTTTTGTTTCATTTACCTTTTGCATTTTTTTAACTGCTGTTCCTTTAAAGTTTGTTTTGTCTGATATAAGAATAGCTACTCCTGCTCACTTTAGGTGTTCATTTGCATGGAATATCTTTTTCCACCCCTTTACCTTAAGTTTATGTGAGTCCTTATGTGTTAAGTGAGTCTCCTGAAGACAGCAGAAACTTGGTTGGTGAATTCTTATCCATACTGACATTCTATATTTTTTAAGGGGAGCATTTAGGCCATTTACCTTCAATGTTAGTATTGAGTTGTGAGGTACTATTATATTCATCATGTTATTTGTTGCCTGAATACCTTGTTTTTTTTTTAATGTGTTATTATTATATAAGTCCTGTGAGATTTATGCTTTAAAGATGTTCTATTTTGGTGTATTTCGAGGATTTGTTTCAAGGTTTAGAGCTCCTTTTATCAGTTCTTGTAGTTCTGGCTTGGTAGTGGTGAATTCTCTCAGCATTTGTTTCTCTGGAAAAGACTGTATTTTTTTTTTTTTTCATTTATGAATCTTAGTTTTGCTGGACCCAAAATTCTTGGCTGATAATTGTTTTGTTTAAGGAGGCTAAAAATAGGACCCTGAACCCTTCTAGCTTGTAGGGTTTCTGCTGAGAACTCTGTTGTTAATCTGATAGGTTTTCTTTTTATAGGTTACCTGATGCTTTTGCTGCACAACCCTTTAGATTCTTTCATTTGTCTTGACATTAGATAACCTGATGACTTTGTGCCTGGGTGATTTGCAATTAATTTCCCAGGTGTTCTTTGAGCTTCTTGTATTTGGATGTTTAGGTCTCTAGCAAGGCCAGGGAAGTTTTCCTTGATTATTCCCTCAAATATGTTTTCTAAGCTTTTAGATTTATCTTATTCCTCAGGAACACCAATTATTCTTAAGTTTTGACTTTTAACATAGTCCCAAACTTCTTGGAGGCTTTGCTCATTTTTTTAAAATTCTTTTTTGTCTTTGACAGATTGGGTTAGTTTGAAAGACTTGCCTTTGAGCTCTAAGGTTCTTTCTTTTGCTTATTCAATTCTATTGCTGAGACTTTCCAGTGCATTTTGCATTTCTCTGTGTGTGTCTTTGATTTCCAGAAGTTGTGATTGTTTTTTATTTATGCTATCTCTTTCACTGGAGAGTTTTTCTTTCATATCCTATATCATGTTTTTTTTATTTATTTACGTTGGACTTCACCTTTCTCTGGTGCCTACTTGATTAGCTTTACAATTGACTTTCTGAAATTTTTTTTCTGGTAATTCAGATATTTCCTCTTGATTTGGATCCATGGCTGGTGAGCTGGTATGATCTTTGAGGGTATTAAAGAACCTTGTTTTGTCATATTACCAGAATTGTCTTTCTGGTTTCTTCTCATGTGGGTAGACTATGTCAGGTGGAAGGTCTGGAATTCAAGGGCTGCTGTTCAGATTCTTTTGTCCCACAGGATACTCCCTTGATTTGGTGTTCTCCTCCTTCCCCTAGGAATGGGGCTTCCTCAGAGCTGAAGTGTAGTGATTGCTTTTACTCTTCTGGGTCTAGTCACCCAGCAGAGCTACCATGCTCCAGGCTGGCACTGGAGATTGTCTGCAATGAGTCCTGTGATGTGATCCATCTTCAGGTCTTGCAGCCGTGGATACCAGCATCTGCTCTGGTGGAGTTAGCAGGGGAGTGAAGTGCACTCTGTGAGAGTCTTTGGTTGTGTTTTTGTTTAGTGCACTGGTTTTGTGTTGGTTGGCCTCCAGCGAGGAGTTGGTGCTTTCAAGGAGGCATCAGCTGCAGTCCTATAGGGAGGATGCAAACTTGCCCTAGGGACACCTGGTTAAGTATTCAGGTTTCTCAGGCAGTGGCAGGGCCATAGAGTTCCCAAGAGATTATGACCTTTGTCTTCGGCTACCAGGCTACCAGGGCAGGTAGAGAAAGACCACCAGGTGGGGGCAGGGATAGGGGTGTCTGAGCTCAGCTTCTTCTTGAGTTGGACTTGCTGTGGCTACTGTGGGGGCTGGGAGTGTGGTTCCCAGTCCAATGGAATTATATCCCAAGGGGGATAATGATCCGATTAAAAAGTGGGCAAAAGATTAGACATTTCTCAAAAGAAGACACATGAATGTCAAACAGGCATATCAATAGGTGTTCAATATCATTGATCATTAGAGAAATGCAAATCAAAACTATAATGAGATATCATCTCATCCCAGTTAAAATGCCTTTTATCCAAATGTCAGGGAATAACAAGTGCTGGAGAGGATATGGAGAAAAAGGATCCCTTGGGGACTGTTGGTTGGAGTGTACATGATTCGAACCACTATGGAGGAGAGTTTGGAGGTTCCTCAAAAAGCTAAAAATGGAACTACCATATAGTTTAGCAATTCCACTGCTGGATATATACCTAAGAGAAAGGAATTCAGTATACTGAAGAGATATCTGCACACTCATGTTTGTTGCAGCACTGTTCGCAATAGCCAAGATTTGGAAGCAAGCCAAATGTCCATCAACAGATGAATGGATAAAGAAAATGTGGCACAATAGAGTACTATTCAGCCATAAAAAAGAATGAGATCTTGTCACTTGCAACAACATGGATGGAACTGGGGGTCATTATGTTAAGTGAAATAAGCCAGGCACAGAAAGGCAACTATCACATGTTCTCACATATTTGTGGGATGTAAAATTCAAAACAATTGAACTTGTGGAGATAGAGAGTAGAAGAATGGATACCACAGACTAGAAAGGATAGTAAGGGGCAGCAGGAGTGGGCATGGTTAATGAGTACAAAAATGTAGTTAGAATAATGGATGAGACCTAGTATTTGCTAGAACAACAAGGAGATTATAATCAATAATAATTTAATTGTACATTTTAAAATAACTGAAAAAACATAATTGGATTGTTTGTGACACAAAGGATAAATGCTTGAGGGGATGGATATCCCATTTTCCATGATGTGATTATCACCCATTGAATGCCTGTACCAAAACATCTCATGTTCCCCAGAAATATACACACCTACTATATACCCACATAATTTTTAAAATATATTTTTATTTTTTTATTTTTATTTTATTTTTTTTGATTTGAACACAGTTATTTATTTTTCTCTTATGAACAAAGATGTCAATTAGCAATGAATAATGTTAATTGGTTAGTAAAATTCTTTTTTTTTTATTTTTTATTTTTATTTTTTTATTATTATACTTCGAGTTCTAGGGTACATGTGCATAACGTGCAGGTTTGTTACATAATGTATACATGTGCCATTTTGGTGTGCTGCACCCATCAACTCGTCAGCACCCATCAACTCGTCATTTACAATTTACATCAGGTATAACTCCCAATGCAATCCCTCCCCCCTCCTCCCTCCCCATGATAGGCCCCAGTGTGTGATGTTGGACTCGGGAAGGGGAACATCACACACTAAAATATATTTTTAAATAAATTAATAAATAAACTATTGAAAAAAGGATGTGACACCTTCCCCATCTCTCACTGGATCCCTATCTCACCATGTGACATCCTGGTTTCCCCTTCACCTTCTGCCATGGTTGTAAGCTTCCTGAGTCCTCACCAGAAGCTTCCTGAGTTTTCACCAGAAGCTAGCATCATGCTTATACAGCCTGCAGAAACGTAAGCCAATTAAAACTGGTTTCTTTATAAATTACCCAGCTTCAGATATTTCTTTATAGCAATGCAAAAATGACCTAATACACTTCAGAACCTGGAAGATTAGCAGTGAGAAATAAAATCAGTTAAGTTGATGACTTCTCCTAGTATTTCACTACATGGTTATTTTGCCAAAATGAAGGCAATATCAGTGTCTTCACACTTAAAAGGTAGTACATTGAACTTTGAGGTCAAAGAGCTGGGGTTTAAATTTGTACTTTACCAATTATTGAGATATGTATCCTTGAGCAAGTTGCTTGCTTTCTCTGATCTTTAGTTTTCTTATTTGTGAAATTGAAAGTGGTGGTGTTTCAAAGGGGGTTGTATATAACCTTTGTAAACTATAGAGTGCTGTACAAAGGTAACCTGCTAGTATAATTGTTTACTGTAGTTTTAGTCATGTGGTACTTAAAGAGGCAGCAGAGCCTACGAGAATAATAGAGCTAATCCTTATTGGCTGTGGCTGTCAACCCGAACCACTCAAATAGTTCCGGTTAGCACCATTTTTCTCTGACCCTTGCTGTAGAGTCACTTGATGGTTAAGTAAATGTGGGGGTAGTTTGACTATATAGTGAAGGGGTAGTTTGACTATATAGTGAAGGGGTAGTTTGACTATATAGTGAAGGGCTAGTTTGACTTTATAATGAATAGTCCTGGGAGTCCTGGCATTAATTGTTTTCCCTAACTTGGCTATAACCTCAAAATGTCTGATATTCAAAGATATTTGGATGATAGGCAAATAGAAATTTTTACTAGGTTCCAGATGAATAGCAACTGAAGGTATGGATGAATCACAGGGTACCCTGACTCAAATTTTTGCAGAGAAATTCCCATTCAGGGGACAGTGTGGTATGGTAAAAAGAATAGTGGATTTAGAACAAAATGGGCTACAGTTTGAATCCTGTATTGATCTGCTATCTGAGGCTCAGTTTTTTCATCTGTAAAATGGGGGCTATATTAGGACCTACCTCATAGACTTTATGTGAAAATGAAATTGAAGAACACACGTACAAGGGTCACGTACAAGGGTCTTGCACAATGTCTGCAAATACTACTTTCTTTTCTCAAGGACACATTTCCCAGGTACAGCGTTGCCATATGTTTTCAGGACCTTTTCTTTTACAGGCCTCCAAGTCCTGTGGATTTTATAGTATTGGAAGCATTTGGAAGGTTCTGAGACTTACTGTAATAAAGAATACTGCTAAGAATAAAATACTTGAGAATCTGTGGACTCGGTTCCTGCTATACACTTTTTAAAAGTATAATGTTTGCAACCATATCTAGGCTACAAATTTTATACAATGCCTGAGACTGAAATTTGAGGTTTTTCCATGATCTGGCCCTACCTATCGTGAATTTGATTTTCCACTAATCCTCTGAATGGTATTCAGGTCAAACTGGTGTATTCATTGTTTCCAATCATGCTAAGCATGTTCCTACTTCTGCATCTTTGCTCAAGCTTTCCCCTACTCTTGAATTTCTTTCTTCTTCCTTTGTACTGTGTACAACCTTCAATCGTGAGACCTAGTTTCAGGATTGCCTACCTCATAGAGCCTTGCCTGACCACCTCATCCCCCAGGAGATCATTTGTGCCTCTGAACTCTTATAACGTTATTATTACCTATGCTGGTTGAATGGAAGGGTTGGTTGGATGAATGGCCGATGTTTACACCAATCTAGAACCAACCTGAGTCTGTGGGCAAGAAAGTCTGCTGGAGGGGCAAGCCTTCTTCGTGTTTTATTCATAAGAAAATATAAACATGATTTCCTCAGCTGGAGTATAAGTCTCCTGAGAGCAGAGGACGTATGCAAGCATACAGAAAAGGTGTAATGGTGTTGTGACAAAACTAACATATATGTCTTGTTGTTTAGATGAAAATGTACCTTTTGGCCAGGCGCGGTGGCTCAAGCCTGTAATCTCAGCACTTTGGGAGGCCGAGAGGGGCGGATCCCGAGGTCAGGAGATCGAGACCATCCTGGCTAACATGGTGAAACCCCGTCTCTACTAAAAAATACAAAAAACTAGCCAGGCGCGGTGGCAGGCACCTGTAGTCCCAGCTACTCGGGAGGCTGAGACAGGAGAATGGCGTGAACCCGGGAGGCGGAGCTTGCAGTGAGCTGAGATCAGCCACTGCACTCCAGCCTGGGCGACAGAGCGAGACTCCGTCTCAAAAAAAAAAAAAAAAAAAAAGAAAAGAAAAGAAAATGTACCTTTTAAAACAATAGCACATATTTCTAAATTGGGTCCCAAACAATACCTTTTGTGTGAGGTTGATAGTCATCTTTTAGCAATAAATGCATGATGGCTTTCAAAGCATTTGCATTTAATTGTGTATGTAGAAGGAATGAACACACATATTCTGAGCATTTGTTGGCACCAAGTACTTTTCCAGGTAGCTTTACAAATTCTGTCACTGAAGTCCTTGCCATAGACTACTTTGAAATAGTTACTTGTGTTCTCGCCAGTGTTATTCATCTTTTTCTTCCTCCCAACATTTGGCACAGTGCCTGGTATATAGTAGGTGCTAAATAAATGTTGAACAAATGAATTCATGCATAAACGAATGAAATCATGCAAGGCTCAAAACGTAGCCTTTAATGCCTTCCAAGTTTTCTTCCATAAATGCACAGAGTAAGCCCCCATTTAACATTTTAGTCGTCAAAGACAAAAAGTCCCATATCTTTCAGCCAGTCATTGCAATGCCGTTTTGTGCTTGGCTTTATGAAGTTGTTAAAAAAAAAAAGTTTTCCTTGGAAAACTTTCACCAAGAAACTACCTAATGGGGGCCAGCTGCAGCTCCAGGTTTTATGAACACTTTGATAGAAACCACATTAAATAGCAACACTGGTTCACACATTAATTTTGCCATGTTAAATTCCAGCTTGGGCACATGGGGAATTCATGAGATATTGACTTTTCATCATCATCATTGCAGAAAATATGATTTTTTTTTTCTGGCTCAGCCATTAGCAGACATAATGAAGTAGAATAGTCTCAAAGTGCCTTAAAAAACTCAATCTGGTCACACGTTTTTCTGGCTTTGGAGTTCAGTGAAGCAGGTGAGGGTCAAGGATTACCAGAGAAATACTCAAATCGTTCCCTAAGTGGCAGTAGAAGTTGGACTCTTTCTCCTCATTGCAAACTTTGGTAGCTGTGTGGCCTCACTAGTACTGGTGGATTTTTTTTTTTCTTTTGCTGATTGCCACTGCTTTGTTATTTTCTTTTGGTGCAATCTCTGAACTTCATTGGCTCCAGATATCTCACCATTTTGCTTCTATTGGCACCCAAGTCGGAGAGGGTACAAATGGCCCAGCCACCACTTAATAGACTCATATGGACAAAAAAAGGTGTATCATTTGAGCTGCAGAAACCTAGAGTAGTACCCTATTCTGCCATAGGCTAGTTGTGTGGTATAGGTAAATTGCTTAAGTTGGAAGAACTTCAGTTTCTTCATTTGTCAAAGTGGGTTGTCGATCTGGGTTGAACAGTGGATAAGAACACAGGTTTAGAGCCAAACAGTTCTGGATTTGTCTCTTAGCTCCATTTCCTACTAATTGTTTGACTCTCTCTAAACTTTAGAATTGTCATCTGTAAATTGGGGATGAATAGTTCACAGGGCTGTGGTGAGGATTAAATGAGAGAATGCATATGGAGTTTCTGACACATGGTAGGTACACAATAATGAGAGCTATTATGACTATTTTATAAGAAATACAAAACAGGGGAGGGTTATGGCTGACTGTGGCAGAAGTTTCTGATGAAAAAATAGCCCGATTCAGTGGTTTTCAATGAGGGGCAAGTTTGACTCCCTAGAGCACATTTGCCAATGTCCAGAGACATTTTTCATTTTCATTGCTTGGTGGAAGTGTTGTTGTTATACAGTGAAGACATGCCAGGGGTTTTGCTAAACATCTTACAATACACAGAGAAGCGCTTCACTACCCCCAACAAGTAATTATCCACTACAAAATGTTTTTTCTTGATTTCCAGCTTTTATTTTAAGTTCAGGAGTACATGTGCAGGATGTGCAGGTTTGTTACATAGGTAAACATGGGCTATGGTGGTGCACAGATCATCAACTAGGCATTAAGCCCAGCATCCATTAGCTATTCTTCCTGAAGCTCCCCGTCCTCCCCCCGTCCACCCTCTGACAGGTCCCAGTAGGTGTTGTTCCCCTCCCTGTGTGCATGTGTTCTCGTCATTTAGTTCCCACTTATAAGTGAGAACATGCAGTGTTTGGTTTTCTGTTCCTACATTAGTTTGCTGAGGATAACAGCTCCATCCATGTCCCTGCAAAGGGCATGATCTTGTTCCTTTTTATGGCTGCATAGTATTCCATGGTGTACATATATGACGTTTTCTTTATGCAGTCTATCATTGATGGACATTTAAGTTGATTCCATGTCTTTGCTATTGTGAATAGTGCTGCAGTGAACATACATATGCATGTATCTTTATAATATAATGATTTATATTCCTTTGGGTATATACCCAGTAATGGGATAGCTGGGTCAAATGGTCTTTCTGCCTCTAGGTCTTTGAGGAATCTCTACACTGTCTCCCCCGATGGTTGAACTAATTTACACTCCCATCAACAGTATAAAGGCATTCCTTTTTCTTTACCACCTCACCAGCATCTGTTGTTTGTTGACTTTTTAGTAATAGCCATTCTGAATGATATGAGATGGTATCTGAATGTAGTTTTGATTTGCATTTTTCTAGTGATCAGGGATGTTGAGCTTTTTTTCATATGTTTGTTGGCTGCATGTATGACTTCTTTTGAGAAGTGTCTGTTCATGTCCTTTGCCCACTTTTTAATGGGGTTATGTTTTTTCTTCTGAATTTAAGTTGCTTGTAGATGCTGGATATTAGACCTTTGTCAGATAGATTGATTGCAAAACTTTTCTCCCATTTTGTAGATTGTCTGTTCATTCTGATGATAGTTTCTTTTGCTGTGCAGAAGCTCTTTAGTCTAATTAAATCCCATTTGTCAATTTTTGCTTTTGTTGCAACCGCTTTTGGTGGTTTCGTCATGAAATCTTTGCTTGTGCCTATGTCCTGAATGGTATTTCCTAGATTTTCTTCTAGGGTTTTTATAGTTTGGGTTTTACATTTAAGTCTTTAATCCATCTTGAGTGGATTTTTGTATATGGTGTAAGGAAGGGTTCAAGTTTCCATTTTCTGCATATGGCTAGCCAGTTCTCCCAGCACCATTTATTAAATAGGGAATCCTTTCCCCAGTGCTTGTTTTTGTCAGGTTTGTCAAAGATCAGATTGTTATAGGTGTATGGCATTATTTCTGAGTTCTCTATTTTGTTCCATTGGTCTATGTATCTGTTTTTGTACCAGTATCGTGCTGTTTTGGTTACTGTAGTCTTGTAGCATAGTTTGAAGTCAGGTAGCGTGATGCCTCCAGTTTTGTTCTTTTTGCTTAGAATTGTCTTGGCTATTCAGGCTCTTTTTTGGTTCCATATGAATTTTAAAATAGTTTTTTCTAATTCTGTGAAGAATGTCAATGGCAGTTTAATGGGAACAGCATTGAATCTATAAATTGCTTTGGGCAGTATGACCATTTTCATGATATTGATTCTTCCTATCCATGAGCATGGAATGTTTTTCATTTGTTTATGTTATCTCTGATTTCTTTGAGCAGTGATTTGTAGTTCTCCTTGAAGAGGTCCTTCACTTCTCTTGTTAGCTGTATTCCTACAAAATATTAATAGTGCTGAGGTTAGGCCTGGTAAGGTGGCACACGCCTATAATCCCAGGACTTTGCAAGGCCAAGGGAAGTTGATTACTTGAGCTCAGGAGTTTGAAACCAGCCTAGGAAACATGGAAAAACCCCATCTCTACCAAAGAAAAAAAATAAAAAATTAGCTGGGCATGTGCCTGTAGTCCCAGCTACTCGGGATGCTAAGGTGGGAGGATCACTTGAGTCAGGGTGGCCAAGGCTGCAGTGAACTGAGATTGCGCCACTGCACTCCAACCTGGCTGACAGAGTGAGACCCTGTCTCGAAAAAGAAATAGTGCTGAGGTTGAGAAACCCTGCCCTAATTTGAGAAACACAATTTACTAGGCTTATTGAGACTTTTGCAAAGTCATTTCACTTAGTGGTTAGCCTTATAAATTTATTTTTTCTCTCCCTTCCATTCATGAGGATTATGCACGTTAAAATTTCCAGTTCATCTGTGATCCTGGTTAAGTTTCTTTTCCAGTAGTATTGCCGAGGATGCCTCTTTGCCTTTCTCTGTCATATTCTGTTGTTCCAAGAATATAGATAATCAGATTATTTCTGAATTTGTAGTTTGACTTTTTTCACCTTGAATAAGATAAAAAAGGTCCCTATACCTCTAAAAGCCATCCATACTCTGTCCAGTGACCCACGAGACTGTTTTCTTCTCTTTAAAGACAATAGAGGAATAAGTGAGAGCCTGTAATGCTTTAGAACTGGGTATCATGGGAATGGACTAGATTCACTTTGTGGATATGGTTTGGCTCTACAAGTGAGTTTACCTTGAAAACAAAAGAATTGATAATAGCTATCAACATCAATATTTCCGAAGGATTCTAAAGCAGTTTAAAAGATAAAAATACACATATGAATATATGAGGACAGTTATAAATGAGAGAAGACTGGAGTTAGAAGCACAAGAAATTACACCTGAAATAGAATGATAAATTTTGCTCTGAGCTTCCTAGTAGCTAAGGTAGAAATGAAAATATGATTCCACTTTGCCAAAAACATGATGGATAAGCAAAAGATAAATTTTCTGCCTCAAACCAGATTCTAAGCAGATCTTATCACATGAAGTATGATATAAAGAACACTGTATACAACATTCTATTGTCTTCTGCAGATAATGACTTGTTTTAGATCAATTTTGAATAACAACTTAAGGCTTTATGAATGCATTCCCATACAGACCCAAGCTAAATCAGCCAAAATAAATGAGCTTCTGCTTATTTAATTTGCATAAAATTAGGCCTAGGAGAGTCTAAAGGATTGGATGATCAGTATGTCCTTCAGACTGCCTCTTCAATATTACTTATCTAAATCATGTTTCCATTTGGTAAAATAACTTTTTAGTCAAGATTAGACTCTTGACTAAAGTCTAATGACTAAGTTACAGCTCTCAGAATGAGAAAACTGTAGCCTTAGATTATGACTGTTACCAGTCAGAATAGGCTAGAATATGCTTTGAAAACAAACACTACCGGAAGCTTAGTAGTTGAATACAACAAAAACATTTTGGTCACTCATGCTACATGTCTAGCATGGCTCAGTAGGTGGGTTGCTTCATGTAGTCACTCTATAGCACCTCATGACCTCATCTCGATCAACACTGTACTACAGGGTTTACCAGACCAGGGAAAGAAAGCCCTGGAAGTCCTGGCAATTAAATGCTCCTACCCAGAAGTAACACATAGCACTTTCACTCACAGTTCATTGGCCAAAGCAAGTGACGTGGCTGTGCCTACCTTCAAAGGGACTGGGTTTGCTTTCCTCAGGTATGCCCACCTCTTCATCTAGAAATTGTTTAGCAGTTGTAATGCTTACCACACTTGACAGCCAGCCAGGTAGTAGGGTTGACATTTTGTTTTGTAAATTAAGGAGGGCTCCTGGTGCTCTCACACAGATGGAGGACCTTCCCACTTCTGCACCAGACTGGATATCAGGGATATCTTCAGACAGGACCACATTTCTTAATCACCTCTTTTGAAATCTGCTACTCAAAAAAGTTTAATTAGTCTCTGTGACATGCTGTTTCCATTCCCACCGGTTTAGAAATGGGGATCTGCTTTCAGTGCCTGAACTACCATTCATGTTTCTTCCATGTCTAATGTCTTAGGAAGGAATGTTCTTTGGACAGTCAAGCAGGCCCCTGAGGTCGGGTGACTTTCTGAGGGCTTCTTAGATCCTGGTAGCAGAGTCAGACTTGGAACTCACAGGTCCTGTAGTTTTGTGCTTTGCAATCTTACTTGTTACAGGCATCTGATTTAAAAATGCAAGGATTAGTCTCCTTAATCTGTAATGCAAGTTGGTGCTGTTGCTGTGAACATGTTGGAATGAAATGAGAGGGGACTGGATTCCTGTGATGGTCTAGAGTAAGCCCCAGATAGACAGCATTGGAACCTCCTTTCCTTTTCCTGCTACCAGCCTCCAGATTGCAGAAAATTGGAGCTAGAATCCTGACCATATCCCAACACACTAACAGGTGTGCCATATTAATATTGGAAGTATTGACAGTACTAGATTCTGAAAGGGATGACATTACAATTGTTATTCTTTGTTACTCAATTTATTTGTTGACATACCATGAGCCACATTGTTTATTGATGTACAAAAAGGATTTAATATTAGTGCATTAGTTATACAACATAGTACAGGACAGCTGCAGCTAGCTGTCAGCTTTCCAAATTTTCCAGTTGGTTCCGGCACAGTTGTTCTTCCTCCTTCTGTAATCAGAATTGTCTGGGAATGCTTGTTTTGGAGGGAACTTGAAGGGAAAAGGAACCAGAACCTTAAGAAGTGAGATCCATTGGGAGCTCAAGAATTATCAGACTTTCCAGGAAAATGCATGGGGTAGGGGGGCAGTGACACGGGTGTGGAGACATGGAAAGGAACGGTTAGGAGCAAAGGGACCTATAGGCCAGAAAGAAATGTAAGCAAAAAAATATCTTGCAGAGATGTGAAAAGGAACTTTCAATAAAGACTTACTCTATAACCCATTCGGTAAATCTAATTTGCTGGAGCAACTGCCCCCACCACACAACCTTCTACCTTCCCCCGTCCTTTTTTTTTTTTTTTTTTTTTATAACTGCTACCAAATGGCTGCAGTTTTTAATTCTTTACTTTCCTTTTTATGGCCTACAGCTTCATACAAAAGTGTGAGTGCCCTCTCCAGATGGACTGTGCACCTCATTTGGGAAGAAGGGCAGCCGATTTTCATCATCTGGGCCTTTAAGAACTCTCTAGGTAGCCCTAAAATACATAAAAGTACAAATGGTGGACAGGAAATTTAGCAATGTCTCTTGCTGAACAGAGTATGGATTTTAGTCAGTTCGTTTTTCTTTTACTGTTGGTTAGAACTACCAGCCTTGCAGGCAAGCTAGACTATGGGGGAGGGGGCGCATGCGCAGAACACAAGTCTTTCTTGCTAGGTGACACTTTTTATTCTGAAATTGCTTTCACTGCAGACATTCCCAGTGATCCTGGGAGCTTCATTTCGTTTTTGGCCATATGGCTCTGCTCACGAAATTCCTCAGGCTCTTCCAACTGATGTTTTCCCACCACGTGGCCACAAATTGACTACTCGCTTTGCCTAGAGCTTTTAATTGGTTTAAATAATAAACTCCCCAAGTCTTTGTTTGTTGGCACACAGAACTGAGCACACAATTGCAAATGAGTTGGGCAACCTGCTTTGATTCGGTGATTAGTCATTGCTCTTAATTGTTTTTACAATTTCCACCTGAGCGATCAGGAAATGAAGCGCCGCCTCACACTTCCAGCAAGTTGCAAAGAGCCTAACTATGGTATTTCCTTATTGACTGTTTCCTTGCCTGGGAGGAGGCTGCACTAAGATGTTGTGGCTTGGGAGGTGGGCGCTGCAGGGCTAAAGTCAAGTCTTGGCTTTTTAAGCTGATTCCCGTCTGACTTTGGGAAGTGATGGAGACAGATTAAGCCATGAAGCATAAAAAGGCCCCCAACAGGACACTAGGCCCCGGTCACACCATAGCATAAACACAGAAAACATGAATGTGGCTTTGGGAGACAGGGCTTTCCTCCTGTCTCAAAAGAGGTCTTTTTTGTTTAAGGCGTTTTTGTTTTGTTTTGCTTTGCTTAGCTCTCTTGGTTTATTTTCCTACATCATTGGTGCAGATGACAGATTAGCAATGCCTTTGGATTTTTTTGTTGTTGTTGTTTGGTTCTGTTGTGTTTTCTTCTGGTGGTCAAGTCTCTGAACTTCTGAAACAGAACTATCAGCAACTGTAATATAGATTTTTTTTCTTTTTTTGGAAGTTTGTTTTTTCATTTAAAAAGTTTTTTGAAAATTCCCATATGGACAATATTTCCTGTGTCAGGAATGTACTCCACACCCACCAAGCACCTACTGCCTACTCCTTGTGTCCTTGGTGACTCTTATCAGGACTCAGTTCAAGGGGCTACTCTTCTGTAATATTTCCCTGACCAGCCCTCCACTCCACATGCTAAGCTGACATGGTAACATTTTCTCTCCTTCAAGTTCCACTGTACCTTGAACAAACGTGGAGCATAACTATATTTGAGTTATTTGTTACCAAGTTTCTTCCTCACTATTAGAGTGTGTACCCCCCAGACAGGGGCCAGAAGGCACTGAGCACAGGCTTATTGAGATCTGTGGTCAACTGGAGGGAGCAAAGAGTACAGATTTTGGAGTCAGTCTGACCTTAGCTGTAATCTCAGCTCTGCAAGCTAATATACTAAGTGACCTTAGGCAATTTACACTATCTCTCTGAACCTCAAGGTCAGTGTCTTAGTCTGCAAAGTGAGAATCATGAGGTCTACCTTATGAGACTGTTGGGATGGTTCAGTGAAATATTGTGTATTAAGCGCACAGCACTGTGTCTGGCACAGAGAAAATACCCTAAAAATGTCTAATCCTATGAATATGTAAGATATTATCATTAAGGGACGCTGGGTAAAAGGGATGAGGGAATTCTCTGTACCATTTTTGCACATTTATTAAGTCTAAACTTACTTCAAAATAAAATGTTAGAAAATACATGTATCTAATAACACGCACACACAAAATAAAACCAAATAAAAATAAAAATGGCTAATCCTCCAGGAAACCACCCCTGCTCCCCTTTCAGAGAAGGGCTTGTTCTTATCTGATTCATTCACTCTCTAGCCTCCCCTTCCTTCACTCTCACAAAATCCAAGATAACGTGTATGACTTTTGCCACGTCCACCTTGCCAACCACCTGGTTGGGAGAAATCCTTTGCAACCTTTTCTGCTTCCATTTTGATGTTCCTTGCCTAATAGTATGATTAGATACATTCATCTACAACTTACATTGAACTTACATGGCCTCTTTCATTACGATGAGCTTAAAGTGCTTTGTAGATATATTAAGTTATGGCAGGGAGAGATGGTGATGAAAAGAAGGTTTCCTTCTCAAGTATCTTCAGGGTGACAGTGCATCCTCTAGCTCCCTCCTGGAGATTCACACTGCATCTTCACATCCTTTGATGGGCCCTATAGTAAGGAAACGTGTTAAACTTTATTTAGTGCTACAATTTCCAAGTTGGTTTCACAGTATGCCTACTAACTTCCTCAAGAACTTTGTTTCTCCAGATCAAGCTTTGGAAAATGCTAGCTTATGGAAATAATATTTCTCTTTTTCAATGGAACCTTAGGATTCTGAGAAGGAAAACAACTCATGTAAGGCCTTGAAGAGAGTGCAAGGTGGTCAATCTGGCTCTGCTTTCCCCACAACACACCTTAATGACAAACACCAGCTTCCTTGGTTTGGTCCAATTCCAAAATTGGTCTTGGATTCTATTTTCCTGCCCTTGATTCCTGCTGTTCTTGATCTCTTGCCTGGTTCCCTGGCCATGGCCTCACTTACCAGATACGGTAGTGGCTTAGCTTTCCTCTTTAATTCAGGTTGGCATTCAGCCCTTGAACTAGTTCTTCCTCTGGCCATTAAAGATAGCAAGCCCTTGCAATCTCAGCACTTTAGGAAGGAAACCAGACAAGTCATTGGGTCATCCCAGAGACATTATGGTAGTAGCAAACACTTAACATTTACTTTGTGTTAAGAGGTATATTTACAGCGTCTAACTCTTAAGCCCATGTGAATCTGCCTCTCTTTACTAAGTAGTAGCAGATACAATTACCCTTCCCAGTGATCTTACATTTAAGCTGAGGCCACCAGACAAGATTGGTGGAACAGATCATTATGGCACAGGACATTATGCGATTAGGTGTCACACCACATGGAGCAAAGCTCTGGAAATTTGTGTGGAGAGAAAAGTGGGCTCCATCAAAAAAATTAAAAAAATAAAAATAAATCAAGCAAAAAGTGACCAGAAGCAGGGACAAGCTGCTATTTAAGGCTGCCAGCAGCTTCTTACCTTTGCTTTGAGAGTTCATTGCTGAGAAAATATTGCTCTTTTCTTTTGGGAAAAATCACTTCAATGGACCATTAATTTTGAAAAGCTCTAACTTACATTCTGTTCTAGAATGAAGAGGTTGTCAAAATAAAGAGTTAAACTGCCCTGTAGAAGAGTGTACATGGTGGGCTTCCTGGGGATAGAGTTGGATATCTGTAGAGATTATGATGCTTTCCACTGGAAGCAAGGATGGCTTTCCTTCTCTCTTTGGGTCTTGAAGGAGAAGGTCACGGGGTGACCTCTGGACAGTGTGGATAAGGTGGAAGATGCTTTTCTCCATGTGAGCTATGCTAAACTTTCACCATGGCAGTAGATGCTGAGACTAAGGAAAGAACCTGCTAATGTGGACCCTGGTGGACAGACCTGACTGATAGAGCCTATGCAACATGATAATGAACAACCAACATTGAGGTTTTTTTGTTTGTTTGTTTGTTTTTTTGTTTTTTCCTGCTCTGTAATTCCCATCTGTGGTCCCCAAGCCTTCAGTAAAATTCTTTTAAACTCCATAGCCAGGTCTTAACTCTGTCATTATTTGCCACGACATTGTTTGGAAAAACAGCAGCAGCCCAGGGAAAGTTAGTTACATGGAGGCAAGAAGTGACCAGTAAGGAAATGTGGGACAGAGGTCTAAATCTAAAGGTGATGAATGACAACCAGAATCAACTTATAAACTGCAGGCATCTCTTAATGATTCCCAGGAAATCTAGGCAAAGGAAACCTGATAAAAAGACGAGTTTTTCTGCAAATTAGGCCATACATCAGTTAGGCAAGGCTAGGTTAGACTGAAGTAACAATCCTAAAATTTCAGTGGCTTTAAAAAACAACAGAATTTGTCCATTGCAGGTTAGCTGGCTCTTCTTCTGGTCCTCACTCTGGGTGTCAGGCTCAGGGAAGTTACATCTCCATGCTTCCGTGATTGCCTAGGCATAGAAAAGTTCTTAAAGCTTCTGGTCACATTTCATTGGCTAAGGGACATCACAGTGCCACACCTAACTTTAAAAGGAGTGGGGAGGTGCGGTCTGCCATGTTCCTGGAAAGCAGAGAGTTGAAAATATTTGTTGAGTGGCACTAATGATTGCTAGGCTACGGAGGGGATTGGGAGCGTGGACTCTTATTTGTGTGTTTGAAGACTGGAGAAGTTGAAGACATCCGGGTTGTAGCTTAGGATAGCAAACTGAGCACTGTCTGAATGCCTGAATTCAACAAATATTTCTCGAGCACCCTCTATGTGCCAGGTGCTGTTTTAAGAATTGGGGATAAATTCTTGTACAAAAAGACATGCTTTCTGTGCTTAAGGAGCTTACACTCTAGTGGGAAGAGGTAGGTAGACAGTAGACCCTTCTCCCTGGGAAAAGCATTGCTCCTCACATTCTGTAAGATGATAGCTAAAGGTGAGTGGCTGTGGCCTTCTGACTGCTGCTTGGTATGCTAGAGCATTTGCTAGCTTTTCATGATTCCCTTTCTGAGTACAACAATCAATCGCCTGGGCCCATTAACCATTTCTCTGAGCATTCTGATTTCTTGCTCTTGTTTCTTTTGTTTTTCGCTCTCAGCACTTTTAGGGCTTAGCTTCCAGCAAGCAGTGTCTATGCTGAGTCCTCTATTGGCTTTTATGAGGCTTTGTATTCTTGCAAAAACCAGCTCCCTTGGAGATCTCTGCGATATCCATAGTACTACCCTATTAGTTACATTCAGCTCTAGTCTTTTGGGTACTCAGCAAAGACCCGGGGTTTCTGATTCTCTTGCTGATACATGCAGTATGGTACAGTGGTTAGTGGTTTGGCCTCAGACAAACCCGGATTTAAATACCAGCTCTGCGATTTACTAAACCTCAGTTTTCTCATCTATAAAGTGGTGAAAATAATAGACTCTACTTCATGGGGTTGATTGATAATTAAATTAGTTATACTTAAAGTACTTAACGCAGTGCAATATTAAGTGTTCAATATAAGCTAGCTGTTTTAATTTACTGATGGTTGAATAATCCATAATCATTTGTTGATTGTTAGATGACAGAGTCAGCTCTCATGCTCTTAAAGCAAGGCTCCTCAAATTAATGTAATCAATAGAGTCAGTACCAATTCCAAAGCTCTCCTAGTATATTCCTCTTAAGACACAGAGCCACATATGCAAACCAAAACCTAAGAGCAGCTTGGCGAAGAGACATTCCTAAGAAATATGCAATGTAAACTGTAACAATGATAGTGTTCTCTAGCTTCATGTCCACATCTGTCTATCTTCCTGTTTTTCTCATCTCTCTGGATCCCTTCTTGCTGTAAGATTCTGTAATTTTCACATGTACTTCTAGTTTAACTGTGAGCCCATCCAGATAGTCTGTATTTCAGAATGCATTTTTTTTTGGCAAGAAAATAAAGAAAATAACACACTACTTTTGTCATCAAGAATGTGCTTGTGAACTTCCCTAAAACAGATGTCAAACAGTTGACGCTTTCAAAATATTGCACATCTTTTTACAGTATGGCTCTGACCGGAATAGATGAAACAGGAAGACATTTCTCATTTTGTGGCTTCTCTGACCTAGGATCAACATGTATGGTCCAAGCAGGTTTTTCTTACCAGCCATCACTGGCCTCAGGCCTTAACTGTGTGCAGAGTGATGTCATATGGCAAAATTGTTGGCTCTGAATATACACGAAAACTAGGAAGACAACAAACGAGACCCCAAGAAGTCAAAACAACTTTTATTTCACCCATAATATAAACATGTTTGACTGTCTTCATTCTACCAGCACTTATCAAGCGCCTACTACCTGAAAAGTACAGTGCTGGACACTGCTCTCCAAGCTCATAGGAAGAAAAAAAAAAAAAAAAGAAGAACAGTATTTGCAGGCTTATTAACAAGAAAGGAGACTGAAAATCCCCAGTAAGAAAGCCCCAAAATACCAAAAATGCAGAAGGCTGATACTACTTTAGTGTGGGATAATGTAGCCCTGCCCATTTCAGTAGCCTTAAAGACATTGTTCATAATGTACATAATGTCAGCACTAAGGTTGCTCTTTCCGGACTGTGCTAGCAAGTCATCCAGAAAAGTTTACCATATTTTCAATGTCTTCTCTTTAAAAAGACAGAGAAAAGTCTAAGATACCTTAGTTGGCTTTTTATCTATCACACATGGTTAAAATAAGCTTTTTGTTTGTTTGTTTTATTCAGGCGTTCTCGTACCCTGAGAAATCTCCCGAGGTGCTAGCTGGCTGAGTTATTACTACAGATTGCTTAGCACTTTTGTCAATCTCACTGTACATGAATGATCAGATTTCTCTAGAAGTAGTGGTTTTTCTGGCTGTCTTAGTTTGTTTTGTGCTGTCACAACAGAATACCATAGATTGGGCAATTTATCAAGAAGAGAAATTTATTTCTCACAATTTTGAGACTGAGAAGCCCAAGATCAAGTCACTAGCAGGTTCAGTTGTCTGATGAGGTTCCATTCTCTGCTTTTAAGATGATTCCTTGAACATAGCATCCTCCCGAGGGGAGGAACACTGTGTCTTCACATGGAAGAAGAGTAGAAGAGAGTGAACTCACTCCTCCAAGTCCTTTTCATAGCAGCGTTAATCCATTCTCCCTCAGGATCAAAACGCTTCCCATTAGGCCCCACCTCCTGACACCGTTGCATTGGAGATTAAGTTTCCAACACACAAACTTCAGGGCATACATTAAGACCATAGCACTAGCATTCCGTAGAAAGTTGAGAGAAGTGAATCCTACAAACCAGATGCTAGCCTGAGAAGAAATAAAGTACAGAATACCACCTACTTCTTCAGCCAGATTGCCAGCCTTATCGCAAGTTAAAATCAAAGTTTGATGACTTCTCAGCTGTCATTTCTTACCCAGCCTCCTAACTGATCTTTAGCTTCTGGCCTGGAAATCTAGTGTCCAATCTCAACACAATAGTCTGTGTGATCCTTTAAAATAAAATGATTATACACTCATGTTAATAGAAGCATTGTTTACAAATAGCCAAGGGGTGAAAACACCCCAAATGTTGGTTGACAGATGAATGAACGCAATGTGATACTGTGTGTGTGTGTGGGTGTATATATATATATATAAAATCATATATATAATCTATATACTATGGAATATTATTCAGCCTTAAAAAGGAAGAATAGCCTCTCAGATGCTACATGAATGAACCTTGAAGACATTATGCTAAGTGAAATAAGCCAGTCGTAACAAGAATAAATACTGTATGACTTATATTAGATTTCTGGAGTAGTCAAATTCATAGAGATAGAAATTGGAAAGTTGGTTACCAGAACCTGGGGGAAGTAGAAAATGTAATGTGGAATTATTGTTTAGTGGGTATGGAGTTTCAGTTGAGAAAGATGAAAAAGTTATTCATCTTTTGGAGATGGATGGTGATGATGATTGCACAATATGGTGAACATATTTAATGCCACTGAACTGTCCACTTAAAAATTGTTAAGATGGGCAATTTTATGTTATATATATTTTAATACAATTCAAAATAACGAAAATTCCATTACAATAAAAATATCTGAGCCAGGCGCAGTGGCTCACGCCTGTAATCCCAGCACTTTGGGAGGCTGAGGTGGGTGGATCACCTGAGGTCAGGAGTTTGAGACCAGCCTGGCCAACATGATGAAAACCTATCTCTACTAAAAATACAAAAATTGACCAGGTGTGGTGGCACATGCCTGTAATCCCAGCTACTCGGGAGGCCAAGGGAGGAGAATCACTTGAACCTGGGAGGTGGAGGTTGCAGTGGGCTGAGATCGCGCCACTGGAGGATACAGCGAGACTCTGTCCCCCCCAAAAAAATCTGATTCTATCACTACTCAGAACCCTTCTATAGCTTCCCATCAGGCCTCCTAATAAAATGTAAAGTACTTACATTGGCCTCCAAGCTGTCCCTTATCTGGCTTCTGGCTACCTCCCTACCTTGTTTCTTCCAGTCCGTTGCCCCACTCATTCTGCTGTGGGTTGATTCTTGAACAACCCAAACTGTTTTCTGCCTCAATGGCCTTTGTCCTTGCTATTTCTTCCGCCTACCACACTCTTCTCCTAGATAACCACGTCGCTTATCAGTCACTTCTTTCAGCCACCTGCTCAGATGTCAGCTCCTCAGAGGTGACACTAGCCTATTTAAGATACCTGCCATCCCAATCCTGCCCTGGGACCTCTTCATCCTCTCACATTGTTTTATTTTTCTCCATAGCACTCTAGATGAGATATTTATTTGTGTGTCAGTTGTCTGTCTCAGACCCCTGAAGGATAAGCTCCATGAGGGCTAGAACTTTGTTGCTCAACACCGTATTACCAGCACCAAGAGAAGTGTCAGGAACCTAGCATGTGCTCAGTAAACATTTGCCAAATGAATGAATAATACCCCAGGACTCTGTTTAAAACTCTCACCTCACAGAATGAGGTCCCTTCACCACATCAACTGAGGTCCATCAGACCTCAGAAGAAGGCAGCAGTGACAGCCACTGCCATCTCGATATGACACCCAAGTGGTTTGCTCTCTTTTATTGAATTCTTTCAAGTTTATGTGGTAGCATCCAACACGGGTTTACTCCAGTGATTTAGAAATTAGGTTGATTTAGTGTAATCATAGCACTCTGCTGTTTGGATGATTTTTAAACACTAATGTGACTCTTCATGCTCACTGCTAGATAGCAATTATGGCGTTTCAGAATGATTTTCACAGACCACAGTGTTATGCCCAGTCTCCTCTTCACATGGAAAGCTACAGGGAACCTTCTCTCAAGTGAGGGCTGCTGCCAGCTGCAGACTTTCTCTTGAACTTTAGTGGGCATGATGGTGACCTCTACAGACCCCTAGGAGAGGAGGACTTCTACCAGTAAATCCAGGCTGGGAAGGGCTGGCACAAGACAACTGTGGGAAATAAGAGGCCTCCCTTTTCTGTGCCTTTACCCAGCCTCAGTACCCAGTGCTCTCCCTGGGAACTTTTACTCATAGGAAGGAAAGTCTGTAACAAACCTCAGCCAGAAAATAGTTTCACAGACTCCTCCTCAAAAGCACATTTGCATTTCCGAAGAGAAGTGTCCTTGAAGAATCGTGAAGCATTACAATAGTAGCTCAAACTCTTTAGCACTTACTGTGGACCAGTCCCTGTGCTAAGAATTTAACATTTCATATCAGGAATGCACTTCATCCTTGCTGTCTTGCTGTGAGGTAGTTACTATCATTTCCTCCATTTTACAAGTGAGGAAAGCAAGACTCAGGAAATAAGTTACCCATGATCATGCAGCCGGCTAGTGGTGGCTGGGCCGTTCAGGGAAGGTTTCATGAGAGAGGTCTAGTGAATTAATGTCCTTGCTCAGAGTAATATTCAACAAATATTTGTTTCATTATGTTTTATAATAAGGAGTTTAGACTTTATTTTATAGACAATAGAGAGTTACTAAAGGTTTTATTTTTCTTTCAGAAAGTCAGATAAATTTCCATGAGGGCTGGAACCACGTTATTTTCATATTTGTACCCCAAGTGTACAACACAGCATCTGGCACCTAGTAAATGCCTAGTAAATGTTGCATCAACAACAGAATTCATCACTGCATATGTTTGGATAAACTATGCCAAACAAACTTCCTGGAAATACAACTACATACAATATATTCCTAACACAACATGGTTAAGGCCATAACACAGATATAATGGTCTTGCCTACAACCACTGTAGTAAAAATTTCCACTGTAACAATTGCAGTTCTTAGGAAAATGGCTTGGGTATATTTAAAATCAGGATAATTGTTCATTTTGAGCACTAAAGCTTGAGTTCTGATAACCCCACTTGGCTTTTATCCTCTCACATCTTTTATTATTTAAGGCTTTTAGTGACATGATCAGGCCTGTGTTTTTAGAAAGCTCTCTCGTGGTGGATGTAGAGGACTGATTACAGAGGGAGGAAACAGGAGGCTGGGGGCCAGTGGAGAAGCTGCTCAATGCAGGGGGTGGAGCAGGGGGCGGGGGTGGAGAGATGTGGTGGTGTGCGGTGAGGGCCAGGACAAGGAAACTGCTGAGAATGGAAAGGAGGGAAGAGATTAGAAAAAGACTGAGGAAGTTGAATTTAGTAAGAGTTACCAAGAAGTAGTGACAAATGATGGAATGCATTTTAAAAGGGTTAGGAAATTGCCAGGAATACCTCTGAAGATTTGTGTGAGAATGTGGATAGAAATAGGGAAATCAGGAGCCAAGCCCTTTTTCAGGGGGTCAAGTATAAATAATGACTTTGGTTTAGAGCACTTTAAGTTCATTGTGCCAGAGGATATCCAGAGGGAGACATCTAGCAGACATTTAGAAATTGTAATCCATTAACAATTCATTCTCCTTTTTCTCCCCTCAGCTTGCAAAGACTAATCACCATTTGAAAAAATCAGGTTCTACAAATGACAGAGTGCCCAATATTTAGATGTCCTACAGGCACCTGTATTACAAAGGCTGGTGCTATAGTAAGCAGTATTTTAAGGCTAGGTTTTTTGGCTGTTGTTTTGTTTTGGTGGAGGGCAAGTGTGAAGATGGTGTCGTAGGGCAGAGTTGGAGAGACAGTGAGCTACTTTGCCTATTTAGGAAGCCGTGTGTGCTTCCACTTCTCCTCACTCTCAGAGGCAGGCTAGTGAGTGGTGATTTTCAAGAATGATAAGGCACTTAAATACTTAAGTACTTGGTAAGTAAGATTCTATATGAGCAATCAGTTGAAGAAGCAAATAAGATTCCGAGGGGAGCATTAATCATCTCTGTGTCTAATGGGTCTTCCCTAAGGCCACATCTACACAAGTGTGGAATTTTAAATAGGCTTTATTTCTGTAGACTTGCAAAAGGACAAGAAGACAAGAATATATTTTGTTTTTAAAAACCAGGTATTTTCTGGTAACTCTTTTTACATGAAAATGAACTTTAGAGCAAAGGTCCTTGTACTTTTGTCCCTAAAACTGAACAAGTTTTCAACTTGACAAATTTGCTAGAACATATGTGGAGCTCTGTGAAGTCGGAAGGCTTCCAAACCTAATCAAAAAGGGTCTTGCAGTTCAGATGCTTCTTCCTGAAAGCATTTGTCTGTCAACCACACTTTGCTTACCCAAGTAGACTTAGCCCAGCATATCACATCTTCGTGATTGAATAAATTATAAAGCCTGATTTTTTTTTTTTTCTTAGGATTTGGAGCTGTTTCACTTTCTTTGATATAAGGACTGAAAACATATTGGCAGATGTTAAGAGTTACCTTTGTTTCATCTCCTGAAATGTAGCTTACTTCAAAAATTTAGAGGCTGTAATATACTCATGCCTCTCTGACGAGAAATCCACCAGGGAGACTGTTTCCTCCTTTCCCCTGAATGACAGAAACATGGAGAATTGTTAATAAAAGTTGGCAGCATTGAAATTCTGAAAATGACTTGAAAGGAGAATTTGCATGGGACACCGCCACCCAAACTCACTCCAGGTGTGACTACTTTCCCTGGCTCCCTGACCGGAAGGGGAGGGCGTATGGGGATCTGCTGTGATTCTTTTTTTTTTTTTTGAGACGGAGTCTCGCTCTGTCGCCCAGGCTGGAGTGCAGTGGCCGGATCTCAGCTCACTGCAAGCTCCGCCTCCCGGGTTTACGCCATTTTCCTGCCTCGGCCTCCGGAGAAGCTGGGACTACAGGCGCCCGTCGCCTCGCCCGGCTATTTTTTTGTATTTTTTAGTAGAGACGGGGTTTCACCATGTTAGCCAGGATGGTCTCGATCTCCTGACCTTGTGATCCGCCCGTCTCGGCCTCCCAAAGTGCTGGGATTACAGGCTTGAGCCACCGTGCCCGGCTGCTGTGATTCTTAAGAGAAATACTGAAAAGGAGGTGTGAGGTTATCTTTTGGTCTGGGGAGGAATATTGATTACTATGTTTTGTCCCAATATCTAAATTCGAAGTTTAAGCAAGACTTACATGATCTCAACTACATTCCTAGGCTTTATGAAGCATAAAGCCTATGTGGGGCAAGGCAGCCAAGTTTTGATCACCATGACCTTCTATTTCTTCCTCTGCTATATGGCTAGTGAGGGTATGGGTCAAATTTCTTAAAACCGTCTTTCTGCGAGAATATGTTTCTGATATAATTTTGTGTTCTGATGCGCTTTTATATTTTGCAAGGAAAAACCCACTGCAGGCAAATTCATCCAAAAGGTTTTATTAGAGTGTGAATCATATCTGAGGAGCCCTAGGAAACATTTATCTAAGCTGTGCCCTAAAGTCACTTTCAAAAGCCTGGGAACATTCAAATAACACTGAGAAAACAGACATTTTTTATGGGCACCATAACCCTTGGAATACTAAAAAAAAAAAAAAATACCTACCAGTTTGAAATGTATGCCAAATATGTGTCCAAATGAATAATCCATCCTACTTGAGAACAAATGATGATGATGATGGTAATGATGATTATGCTAATAATCATCATCATAATAATAGCTGCCATCACTAAGCAATTACTGTGTATAAGGCACTATATTAAACTGTTCGTGTGTGTTTTTCTTATTTATCCTCATAACAATACTGAGGAGTAAGTATATAATTATCCCCGTTATAGAGATGAGAAAGTGAGGCTCAGAAAGATTTAAGTAATGCTCCCAAGATCCCACAAGTAGTTAGTGGCAGACTTGAGATTCAAAGCTAGGTCAATCTGATTCCAAGGCCCATGTAATAAACCACTACGTTATATTTCCTATATAGTACATATAGAAATGCCCATAAAATCGAGACAATATTCTCAGATGACTTTAACAAAACCTGAGTAGCTATTATGTGCCAGGAACCTGAGTAGGTTATGTGAAAACAACGTATATGACTCTCAAGTATTTTCCTCAATCTCAATTGATTTTAAAAACCCACAAATGCTCTCTTTGTTTTTATGTAAATGAACCATCAAGTGTGTAAACACAATCTTTTTTGCCTAAAATTACAGAATGTCATAAAATATCAGGAGTGCCAGTCATATTACGTAGACCAGTGCTTCTCAAGGTTGAAGTGCACCAGAGTCTCCTGGAGGGCTTGTTAAAATGCTGCTGAGCTCCACCCCTATAAAGTTTCTGATTGAGTAGAAGTGGGGTGTGCCCAGGAATTGACGTTTCTAACAAGGTACCACTGATGCTGATACTGCTGGTCAGGGAAGATTAGATTGAGAGCCACTGATCTAGTGATGTGAAAGCTAAGGTGAAAAATACATCTATGAAAGGCAGCTAGTCAATGGCCTTATACTGGGGTCTAGCCCAGGCTCTTTTGCTCTTTTGTTAACCAGCAGTGGGATCCTTGGGGAGTAACTTCTTCTTATGGACTTGGCTATTTTTACTTCAGTAAAATAAGGGAGTTGGATTAGATGAACATTTAAGTTTTTGTTTGTTTGTTTGTTTTGTTTTTTGTTTTTTTAGTTCCAGCATTCTATGAGGAAGGATTGAAGGATACCAGATAAATAAAGCCCATTGAAATTAAAACCATGCTCTTTAGAGTCTAGAAACTTAAATCTATTCATAGTGACACCAAGTATCATACAGATACATATCACATAGCTAGCTTGAATCTAAAATTTATTATTTTCATTCATTCAACGTATTTATTGAGCACCTACTATAAGCTGGGTACTATTTTAGGTACTAGGATGCAGTGGTGAATGAAACGACATGATTCTTACCTTCGTAGAGATTATAGGCCATACTAGCTAACTGCAGACATTCTAGATAAAAGTAAAAAATAAACATTAATAGAAGTTCCAGCATGTCATTTTCTTTCTTTCTTTCTTTCTTTTATTATACTTTAAGTTCTAGGGTACATGTGCACAACGGGCAGGTTTGTTACATATGTATACATGTGCCACGTTGCTGTGCTGCACCCATTAACTCGTCATTTACATTAGGTATATCTCCTAATGCTATCCCTCCCCTATCCCCCCACCCCACGACAGGCCGCGGTGTGTGGTGTTCCCCTTCCTGTGTCCAAGTGTTCTCATTGTTCAATTCCCACCTATGAGTGAGAACACAGCATGTCATTTTCCTATCTAAATGGACCATGTTACATACTCCTGATTTCATGATTCAACAACTAGCTACACAAATGTTAAGTATTTGTGTGATTGATGGTATCAAATATATATTTTAGGACAAATTCAGGCTAAAACAAATTGTAAAGCTAAGAGCTACTTAAAACTGTATCACTTTACAAACAAAAGGAAGTAAACTGCAAATTCTATCCTCTATTCGTTTTTTTAGTTTCCTCCATTCATTTTTCCATATTTAATATATTTTTATAAACTGGTTTTTTTTTTACAGATTTGTTTTTAAATTTACATATTCTAACATCTATCCTATAATCTTTAATAAACAAGCTCAGTTTAAAATCTAGCTTAAAATTTTTATGCTTAAAAGTATGGTGATATACTTTATCCAAAAGTAAATAAAAATGTTTTATTTTGTGTGTTTTTTTCTGTACACACACATATATATCCATGTGCACAGCAAGGGTAAAAGGTATGTTTGTGGCATGATTTTATTAACAATACTATAGAGTGGAAGATGTGCTGGGGCAGTCATCAGGAAACCTGTGTTCAACAATGAGCTCCACTACCAACAGAAACTTACAGTAAGTCATTGACACTTTAAGGGCCTTGGTGTCTCCATTTGAAAATAAAAAATTTGAAAATAAGAAGATTGCATAAGGCGTTTCATGATATCTTTCCCTTTCAGCCTGAGCAGTTTATTAAGAGGAAAATACTATATTTCCACTCCCTCCCTAAAAAATAAGTATTTATTCTATTAAATTAAGTATATAATTTCAAGTGTTGAAATCTTACAATAGGATGTGTTTTATTTATTTTTTTTAATCTAATATTACTCCACTGTCTTGGAAAGCAAACTGGTCACATCAAACACTTCCTTTTAGATGGTAATTTCACAAAGGGATACATAAACACAGTGGGTCTAGCAAGCCTGCTACTAGAGACAGCCATGGGCTGGTTTAGCTGTAAGGTTCCCTCTCATTTATGTGCTTACTGCCCAACTGGTTATAATAATAAGAAAAGAACCATGGTGGTGATTCTTCCTGCACTGGACTTTTCAGTTTCTGTGATTAGTATCTATGATTTTAGTCCAACTGTGTTGGTGTTAGAAACTTCAAAGCAAATCCAAAACCCAGTATTTAGGGGAATATATTTTAAAGGAATACTCACTACCAATTAGCCTAGGCGGTAATGAAAATCATCATATATTTTCAATGATGAAAGATCCCAGTAGGAGGGCTCCTAATGGATGACAGGTGCCAGAGTGAGACAAGTCCAGCCAGAGGAGGGCAAAGCTTATTTCTCAGTCAGCTTAGGAGAGCACAGCACGCCCTTTAAGCTGGACTCGGAACACATACGGCGTGCAACCCACAATTTCTTGTTGGATTTCATTCAGGACACTGCTGCTTAGACTCAAATCACCTGAAACCTAGGAAGACAAGACAGGTGACCATGAGTCGACTGTCTCTTCTGGTGTCTTGGCTGCTGCTGATCACATAAAACAAACCATGACATAATCTAATCAATGAGGATTTAGGTTTTGAAGATTCCATATATTTCCTTCAAAGGACTATTACACTCAGTGCTGATAGGATATGCCTCCAATTAGAATGTGATTGCTACAAGGGCAGTAGTATGTGTTTTCTTCACGATGTGTCCCAGGCATTTAGAATGGCGCCTGTCTCATGAGGGTTGTTCAAGAAATATGTATTGAATGAATAAAGCAATGCTATCATTATAAGAATAATTTTTTTGTCTGGCTCTCTCTCTTTTTTTTTTTCTATTTTTCTTCTGAAACAGTTATTCCAAGATGTTCAACCACCTTATTTCTGTCTTTTGCCCCATTCCTATTTGCCCCACCAAAACCTCTTTTATTCAGTCTCTTTATTGGTATTGTGCTTTATTAAACTCATTAAAGAAGTGTAACATATATCAGAAAAGTGAAAAAATTGTGTTGGCTTGATGACATTTCAAAAACTAAACATGCATACCAGTGTAACCAGCACCCAAATGAAGGAGTACCATCTGAATAGCACCTAGAAGACTCCCTCAGTCACTACCTCTTCCTCCCAAGGGTAATCACTAACCTGACTTTGAACACCATAGATTGGTTTAGCCTCTGTTTATATTTTATGTCAACGAAATAATACAGCATATCTTCATTGATGATGGCTTATTTTGCTTGACATTGTGTTTTTATAATTCACGCCTATTGTTGGGTGTAGTTGTGCTTTGTTCATACCCATCGCTGTATAATACTTGAATATACTGCAATTTATTTATTCATTTTAGTGTTAATAGGCATTTGGGTTGCTTCCAGTTTGGGGAAATTATGAACAAGGCTGCTGTTCACATGTTTGCAACTGTCTTTTGGTATACTTATGCATGCATTTTGGGGGGGTGTATACCTAGGTTTGCCCCATTTTTAGTGATGTGCATCTTATTCCTCCTCTGCATTTCTTTTCCATTAGGTTTCTTGCCATGTTAGGGAGGATTAGCCTTGCCAGTTTCCATAAAAGCAGCCCTTTTAATGGGAATTGAAGACTCTGCAATTAGATCAGACTGAAAAGTCCTGGCTATTTCCTGTTATATGGCTGATATTCCCACCGTTAACATCCATTCCTGAGGTTTTTCTGGGAATCATGTACTTTGGATGTCATGTACATTTTACTGGTTAAAGCATTGGTTTATCTAGGTGGTAAATACATGAACTAACCTTAATTGACTCATTACCACTCATTGAACCCTAGGTGAAAGTGGGATCTTGAAAAATGGGGACACGGAACAGAAAACTTTTGAATGGGGTTTCCAGGGAAGAGGTTGTTGGGTGGTTTGTAGAACCAGTGCAACCTGCAGAGCTAGGACACAGCATAAGATTTGGAAGGGCAAGAGAGAGACCTGCTTCAAGATGAGAATGAAAGTGCCATTATGTGAAGTGGAGGGAGCCAGAAATCCAGTAACTTTGTTGGTTTTGCAGCCTTGCCCAGGGCTTATGCTCATTCCAGGGTGCACTCTGTCCACAGTGACCTGTCTGATGAGGTCATACAGAGGTCAAATTAAAAATTTTTTTGAAAGTACCTCTCCACACACCAGGAAAGAAAATCAGGAGCAAATGAGTGATTTGGTAGTAGTATAGGCAGACACTTTATATGCTAATGATCTAGCAACCTATAAGTACTAAAGTTTAGTACTTAAGTATACAACCTGATGCCAGGACTGTATTTACATGGTCTTGTTTTCTGTTTAGAAAGAGCGTTTTTACTGCCACAACTGTCAGTCAGCTTTGAGTTCAAACCCACCAGGTAGCAATCATGGGAGCTTAGGTCAAAGGGGGTAGAAATGGTCAAACCAGCTGACTCTGAACGTTTTTAGACACAAACAAGGTTGAGGTGATGGATGAATTCTGTCAAGGCTGAAATTGAGCAGTTTGAGTCTCTTAAATGGCATCCACTGAAATGCTGATACAATTATTTAAAAAGTTGGCAGGATTTAATTATTTTTATAAATGTATGTGATTTTATTTGAGGTTTAGTAAAAAGCACTATATATGTATTTCTTTCTAGCAGATCCCCTTTAGCTGATATCCTGCCTTAGGCAGTGTTTGGGCTAATAATGACATTTCTGACAGAGAAACATGGTCGTGAACCATGCTTACTTTTATTATACAGCTTTATCCTTTCAGGTATTTCATGTCAAGCCACATGTTCTATTGGTTTGCCAACCTTTGTCACGTCATGTACTACAGCACCTAGCTTGGATTCACTCATTCATATGAGTGTATATTGAGCATCAGTGAGCTAGGCAGTGCTAGGCACTGTTGGGGAAACTAAAAGTGTATAAAATCTGCTCTGTGCCCTCAAAGAGTTTACAGACTAGTAGGGGAGCTGAGGCAGGATTATGATTCTAATATAAGGGGGAATGGGAGAAGTGCCAACAGGGAAGTACAAAGGGCAATGGTGTTCAAAGGAGAGTGCGATCATTTCCAGATGGAAAGATCAAAGAAGGCTTCATGCAAGAAGTGGTATTTGTGCTGAGCCTTAAAGGGTAAGATTTCTGCTGAAGGAGATGAGTGAAAGGAAAGGGAAGCATTGTAGGTTTAGGGCTAGCGAGAGTTGAACTGCAGGAGTGGGTAAATGTGGCTGAACTGGGCAAATATCTGTCCCTGAAAGGACTGGAGGCCTTGCAGAAGATTCTGCTAACATTTGTTAAGCAATCCTTATTACAACCCAGGGTTGTAGAAATACCAGCACACACTAGAAAACCATTACTGTTGACCAGAAGCTTTGACAGAGAGGTTCTGAGAAACATCCAGGCGAGGTGTGGTGGCTCATGCCTGTAATCCCAGCACTTTGAGAGGCCGAGGCAGGTGGATCACCTGAGGTCAGGAGTTCGAGACCATCCTCGCCAACATAGTGAAACCTCGTCTCTATTAAAAATAATAATAATTTTAAAAATTAGCTGGGTGTGGTGGCACGTGCCTGTAGTCCCAGCTACTCGGGAGGCTGAGGCAGGAGAATTGCTTGAACCCAGGAGACAGAGGTTGCAGTGAGCTGAGATCACGCCACTGCACTCCAGCTTGGGTGACAGAGTGAGACTCTGTTTAAAAAAAAAATAGAAAAAGACACATCCAAACATGTATCATTCATTCATTGTCCATTAATTTATTATTTAAACAGTACTAAGTTTCTACTTTGCTCAATGTCCTGGGTCACGTACCAAAGGGAGAGGGGTCATACAATGCTAAAATATATGATTCTGGGCCGGGTGCTGTGTGGCTCACACCTGCAATCCCAACACTTTTGGAGGCTGAGGAGGGTGGATCATTTGAGGTCAGGAGTTTGAGACCAGCCTGGCCAACATGGTGAAATCTCGTGTTTACTAAAAATACAAAAATTAGCCAGGTATGGTTGTACGCACCTGTAATCCCAGGTACTCAGGAGGCTGAGGTAGGAGGATCGCTTAAACCTGAAAGACAGAGGTTGCAGTAAGCCAAGATTATGCCACTGCACTCCAGCCTGGGCAACAGAGCGAGACTCTGTCTTTAAAAATAATATTAAACAAAATATATGATTCTGGTCCTTTAGGGCCTTACAATACTTATATGTTCCTTTTCTTTTGGTGAAGGTAATTAAATGAAAATCAAAATAGCCCAGAACTTTTGATAAAGTTCAGGTCCTGGTCAGGTTCAGAAGCTAAAACATCCCCACCGTCTTCCTGGATGACAACAAACACCAATACTAATAGCTACCACTTATGAGCTCCACATTTGTGCTAAGCATTTTATATTCATGACCTTTAAATTTCCCATCAGCCCTACGAAGTAAGGATTCCCACTTCACAGTTCTGCCTCAGTTTTTTGGGGGTAAGTACTATTGGGGTAGACAATTTCATGCTAAAGTGTGTGTGTGTGTGTGTATGTGTGTGTGTTGGGGGGCAGTGCTGGTGAGCTACGGGACAGGGTGAAGCTTGCTTAGCAGTATAGGACACGTTTTTGTTACTGCCCGGAGCTCGAGGAAATCAGAGAGTGCCCCTTCATCTGCTGTACCAGCAACATTTAGGACCACACCCCAGAATAAACAAATCCTTACAAACTGTCAAAAAGCCACATTGTATGAGGTAGATTTGATTGTGATGGACTCCAAGCCCCAATATTGCGTTTGACATGATTATTGAGGCAAATTCCATGCCCCAAACCCTTTACATGAGTACTGATTTTGCAGACAGACTATACTAGGTACTTTTACATGTGTGAATTTAATCCTCATGAGAGTCTTGGAAGATAGTATTATCATTTTTCAGAGGAAACTGAGTCTCAGAGAGGCTGGGAAATTTCCCTAAGGGTACACAGTCAATATGAAACAGAACCAGAACCCGTAATCCCGTATTTTGTCCATATTTATTCTTTGTGATTCTATGAATGAGGGTGCCATATTTGAACCCACTATAAGGGCATCTAAGCATCTGAACATTTGACATACCATTAGCCACAGAAACCTAACCTGAAAGCCAAGAAGGTAACAACTATTTCCCTTATGAGCTGCCTGTTTGAAATGAGAGAGAGAGAGAGAGTGAGAGAGAGAGAAGAGAAGAGATGAGAAGAGAAGAAAGGAAGGAAGAGAGAGAGGGAGAGAGATTGAAAGGGAAAGGAGAGGGGCAGAGGAAGGGAAGAGGGAGACAGGGAGAGGTATCAAGAAAGAGATCCTGCAAAAGGTTCTTCATAGGTTAGGCTGAAGTAGGGCATCAGACTGAGGGGGCACAGTCAAGGCTGTGATAGGAAGATTCAGGTTTGTTGACCCAGAGGTCGGCTTTTATCTTACTTCCTTTTGTTCCTCACTTCAGAAACGTCTTGCTTTTGCCTTCAGTCTCCATTCTGCGTGGGGTTAGATGACTCTCCATGGAGATTTACATTTTGGTCACCAGTCATCTTTTCTGTGCCCTCCTAACTATGATAGCTTTGAGCAACTATGAACCTCAGGTTGCTCATCTTTCGAACAGGGATGATATCAATAATAATTGTAATGATAGCAATGACAACAATAATAAATATCTGTTTCATAGAGTTGTGGTTATGAGACTTACAGTTTGCAAACGTTAGTTTTGTTACTACTTCTCCATTCCATGCAAAGGCATCCTTGCTGAAGGAATTCCACTGTCTAAGTATCAATCAGTATTCCACCTCAGAACCACACCATGAGAGGATCTATAAATTCTTTGTCCACAGGTTCAGGAGATGTTATCAGCTGCTCTGTTCCTGTTATAAGTTAGCTAACTCAACGACTTCTCAAAGAGTGAAACATGCTTCTGATGTGTTGGTCTTTATTTTATTTTATATCTTAAAACTTTTTCATCAAGGGAAAAACACAGAGGAAACAAGGCTGTTAAAAATGATTTCAGATGATTAATTAGTACCCATTCGTCCTCAGAAGGTCGGTAGTGATTTGCTTAGAGCTCATCTTTGATTTTTGTAAGATTTGACTTTGAAACAAAACATCCATATCTTACTAGAATTCACATTTTCTCTCACATCTCTACTCAAAATCTCTTCACTATCCTGTGTGAACTCCACTTATATTTTCTAAGGACTTATCACTAAAGTGGTAAAGTTATTAATATTTTTACAACTTCCTTTGGAATATTCCAATTGTTTAAATTTATTTTGTTAGTATAGTTAGCTTCTCAGAAAACAAATAAATTAGCACGGAATTATCTTTAAGGTAATTAAGTGTGTCATTGGCTAAAACAGCAGCACCCAAAACAATAAGGACTTACAAGAACAAATTAGTTTTTATTCAGATAACTGAGTATGCATAGCAAGTGATCTTCAACATGACAAAACAAAACAAAATCTCAGACATAACTCCAAATTTCTCTAAGCTAGGGACAATGGTTTTGCCTGTTTTTAATAAAATATAGAGCTTGAAAAATCTCACTGAAAATATCAAAAGACTTCTTTTGACATCAAATACCTCTTAAGAAATAATACTTGGAGCATTTTAGTGTAAATGAATCACAAGCATGTGGATTAAATTTCCCACAAAATATGCACGGCTCAAAAATTAAGTGAAAAATTAAGGGAAAGTATTTCAAAGAAATGTGTTGAGTTATGTTAACTAAAATGATGGTCTAATTAGAGAAATCCTTAAGATGTCCCACGCACAGTAAATTGTTTTGTTTCAATTCCTATAAACAGCTGTACACACTTCTAAATCAGACACACCCTTCCATTTACTAAGTTCATGAATTTGAACAAGTTATTTTACTTTCTCTGAGCTTCAATTTCCTCATCTGTGCAATGGAATTAGCAATACTTAACTCATAATGTTGTGTGGATTCAATAAGAGTGGCTCACTTATGCATACCAGTTACTTGATATGTATGTATGTGTATTTTTGAGTGTGTTTAAATGTGTACATATATGTTTTAAGTATGAATGTACATGTGTGTGTGAGCATGCAGAAGTTTTATCAATGTGTGTCCATGTGTATGAGAGTGTGTATATAAGTGTGTGTGCATGTGAATGAGACTGTGTGGGTGGTGTGTGGATGTGTGTGATTGTGCAAATGTGTGTAAGCATCTGAGTATGCACATGTATGTGTATGTATATCTATGTACTCATGGGCTTGGTGTCTTTTTTCTCCATAGAAGCAATAGGTTATGGATTATAAATCAGTGTAACAAAATGTACAATGAAGTTTACTTAGGACGTTTCAGAAAGCCGACATTTAGTGAATTCATTTCTGACAGTGTGATGATTTTTTTTGTGTGTGACAGAGTCTCACTCTTGTTACCAAGGCTGGAATGTAATGGCACGATCTTGGCTCACTGCAACCTCCACCTCCTGGATTCAAGCAATTCTTCTGCCTCAGCCTCCTGAGTAACTGGGATTACAGGCGTGCACCACCACACCTGGCTAGTTTTTGTATTTTTAGTAGAGACGGGGTTTTGTCATGTTGGCCGGGCTGGTCTCAAACTCCTACCCTCAGGCGATTTGCCTGTCTTGGCCTCCCAAAGTGCTGGGATTACAGGCTTGAGCCACTGCTCCCGGCCAGAATGTGATGATTTCTAAGGCACTTGGTGCATTTGTAACCTAAAGATGAGGATGCTATAAGATGCTATGTACTGTGTATAAAATCATTTTATATATTTTAAATAAGGGATTTTACAGACTCTAAATTAGAATAAAGGTTTGACAAAGAGCAGGATATGTATATCTGAATAAAAGTATAGTTACTTCTTACAATACATGTATGCGCTTATCTTTTAGGATGCTAAATTTACCGGGGCAAAAAAAATAAGCGCCAACCCACTTATTTGACGTGGTGTTAGCAAGTACTCCCTAGTACTTTTTGGGCTGGAGATGATCTGCTGTAGTCGTCACTCTCAGTCTTTGATGCATCCTAGCCTGAGGCTCCAACCAGAAACCTTTTCATATAAAGAAATACGCTCCAACAAGAAATATGCTCCCTGATCTCTTTGGTAGGCTCTTGATAGCAGCCGTGAGGCCTTCAGCAGCTCCTGAACAGTTCCCAGGTCTCCTTCAGGATGCTTACCCTGCTGGAGAGCTTACTCCATGGCTACAGCTATCCCAAGTACATAGTTTTCCCAACTTTCCCAGGACCCAATTTTCCACTGGAAAGGATTAGGTCCACTGTTCCAGGACAGTCTATCTACTGGTGAGGATTCAAGCATGACGTTCAAAGGTGGTTTCTTTGCTTCAGCTGACTGCTTTGAGTTGGCTTGGCTACTAGGCTAGGGAGGACTGCCTACCTGCTCTTTGTGGGATGTGCTTCTCTCTTTGAGAGGCTTACCCACCCCCCTGGTGTGGTTGTTTCAGTAGTCTGTGCTAAGATCTTTTGGTGCCACTGCTGTGATCTCCTTGCTTTTTGTGTAGTCTTCTTTTCTCTGGTTTGGTCTGCTTTGTGCTCTCTACTGGCACTCTTCCTACGTAACGACTTTGGGTCTTCCCTTAGCTGTTGGATTCTTGCAGGCACGGCAGCCTTTGCTGAGCACCCTCCTGATTTGGTCTGGGGTTTCAGTCCATTTTCCCACCCTCCGCTGCTGTGCTTACAGCTATAGAAATCTATAAGACTGTCTGTCCAGAGCTTTTTCTCTCCATTTTCTCTCTGTATCCTTGGGCCATCCCTTTGTTCCCAGGTACGTGGCTCCTGAACACAAAGATGAATCTAAGAGCAGGGGTTAACACAGCATCCTTTCCTCTGGAGCTCACGCTTGTCCAACTCTTGACCTCCTTGATTAGGTCTCAATCTGCTTCTGTAAGGTACTGGAACTAATTATGCAGATGAAGAGCTTGCACGCAAATTCGAATAATCACCATGGGTTAGAGTAACAGGAAATTCAAGGGGGTTTTAGTACAGGTCAAATCCTTTACATTACGCTTCCAACACCCTGTCCATATTCTTTTTTGTTCAAAAGAAACTATTTTAAATATTTCTTGAATTTGTGATAAAGTTGCTAGGATTTGGTTTCTTTTTTGTAATAAAGAAATTTTGGTTATAATAGAAGATGGCCTAGGGCATTTTGATAACCATATATACTACGATTGGTCAGCAAAGTCAACTCAATTTTTATTTCCATCTCCATCCATTAGCGGTCTTTATGAGAGAAGGGAAAAATCATTTTCAAGATTTTATAGTTCTTGCGACAATTTGTCAAGTTAGGTGGAAATCATAAAAGAATGGTCATTACAGAGTTGGCACAGACCTCGAGAAGTTCTCTATTGCATGTTTTACCTGCATCCAATACAAGTGCAGCTTTTGATTTGTGTACCAGCTCTGCTACTTACTAGCTGTGTGGTCATGAAGATTGATTTAACTTCTCTGAGCCTTAGTTTCCTAATTTGTAAAATTGTTTAGTTATGCACAGAGTTGTTTTTACTACTAATAATGGCAGCTTATATTTACTAAGCCTTTAAATAGCAGGCACCATGCTGAATTGCTTTACATGCATTATCTCGTTTCATTCTCATAATAGCTCTTAAGGCATGTATTATTAGATGCTAATTTTACAAGTGAGAAAAATGAGACTCATACAAATGAAGTGGTTTGCCCAAAGTCACCTAGCTGGTGACTCAACTCATGGTTCAGTTGAGACTTGAACCCAGATAATGGTGTGAAGATTTCCAATGCACTTTGTTCTTAACCACTATAAGATGAGGCTACGAGGACCAAATGAAATATAATTGCAGTAGTATAACAAACGACCAGGCACTATATAATTATTTATTATTGTTATGGCCATGATTACCTCTATGAGGTAATCAAAAAATTGTTTTTTTTTTTTCTCTTAAGCTCCTTAAAGCAATAGGTTATGAAAGCACAGGAAGAGTCATGTAAACATGAAAGGGTTATAAAATATGACTACAGAGCCAAGACCTTGACTCCACTGATTCTAAGATTTGTGCTCCCATTTGATATTCCCAAGTGATAGAGTACACTAAACATTCACTGCCATTTTGAGGGGGGCTTAATGCAAACAGGATCTGTTTTTGCTTTGTTTGAGAGTCACTGTTAGCTGCTTTTCTAATTATATTGTTGTTTTCCTTAACTTTGGTGATTCCAGACTCTATTTTGGAAGCTACTCCCAAGGAGTCTACACTTATCCCCAAAACAGTCATGAAATTATCAAAAAGTATAAAATGCAAGTAATATTTCATTTAAAAAGTGATTATAGGCTTGTTAAAGAGTAGAAAAGAAGTTATGAAATAAAACAAGGTCCACTAAAGCCTTCTGGTTAGGAACACCGACTTGGTATACAAGCCTGAACTCTTTTGCTTATTAGCTGCGTGACCTTGAGCAAAATACTCAATACCATCAAATCTAAGATGTCATCAATTGTATGATGCATTATTATTTTATGGACTACTAAGAAAGAAAAACAATTCCAATGAAACAGTGATATGCTTTTTAGCAATATTGCTGTGCAATGTGCAAGTTGGCTACACAGACCTCTCATTACAAGCCTTGAAATTTTTTGCATATATATAGTGAGATTTGACAATTTCTCCTGCCTTCAGTCACTTTGTTTGGCAATTCTTTTGGATACATAAGTTAACACAACATAACTAACAAAGCTTTCTTTTTGTTGACATCTTTCTTTCTTAGGTCTTGCAAATCACTTAATTGTCACTTTGCAAGAAAATAAGGACTTGCATGCATTCCTCCAACGATATATGTTTGTTTCATGAATACCCAATTGCTACCCTGCTACTGTGTTTTCAGTGCTTTTCAGCATACACAGTACCTTTTCCTTTCAATGTCAATTCGGAGTGAATACTCTTGAAAACATTTAAAACGGAAATAAAACTCACCATGTCTGATACTAACGTTGTATATAAATGCAAAGGAAGTGACAACAATATCAACAACTATGACCAAGTGTGCACACACGCAGGTAATAGCTACTATGCCAGACTATCATCTGGGCAATAGTGATTGTAAGATGTCATTGATTACAAGATACATACTGACTTTGGAAATGTAAACTGTGTATCTTATTATCAATGAAATACAGTCATTCAGCTTTAACAGCTTGTTTCCTTATTTGAAAAAAACTGAGACTAGTAATGGTATTTGCCTCTGAGGGATAACATGAGAATATAGTTAAATCCCTTAGCGCAGTGTTGGGCATTATAGTAAGTGCTCAAAGATACTAAAAAACAACAGCCAAACTACCCCTAAAGTGGACAGCGCCGTGAAAAACCAAACATAAGGCAGAAGATACAAGGACATCTATAAGAATATCTTAGCCAAGTGCTAATTTCATCATGGAGGAAAAACCATAAAACATTATTTGCAGACAGAGGCCATGACTTCTCAATGCCACAGTGGCAACTTGTAAAGCAAAATGGTTGGCTTCTTTTAAAATAATTAATCAGTTGTTTTAATACCAGTGAAAAGCAAACTTAACTCATCTTTAATGGACTATTTTAAATCACTCTTAGGATCCCAAAATATCTAGTTTACCAAAACCCCACATATAAACTTCTAAGCATTGTTTTCTCATTTTAAATCATTTATATATTGTAACATGGTGCAGCTACTACAGAAAGCAGTATGGAGGTTGCTCAAAAAATTAAAAGCAGAATTACCATATGATTCAGCAATCTCATTTCTGGGTACATATCCAGAAAAAAAATTGAAAGCAAGATCTCAAAGAGATAGTTGTACACCTATGTTCATAACAGTGTTATTCACAATAGCCAAATGTTGGAAGAAATCTAGATGTCCATAGATGGATGAATGGATTAACAAAGTGTGGTATATGCATACAATGGAATATTATTTAATTTTAAAAAGGAAGGAAATGGTGTCACATACTACAGTATGGATAAATGTTGAGTACATTATGTTAAGTGAAATAAGCTAGTCACAAAAGGACAAATACTGTATGATTTCACTTATATGAGATATCTAAAGTAGTCAGAATTATAGAAACAAAAAATAAAATGGTGCTTGCCAGGGACTGGGGGAAGGGGCCCAAGGGGGAATTGTTATTTAGTAGGCATAGAGTTTCAGATTTGCAAGATGAAAAAATTCTGGAGATAGTTTCACAATAATGAGAATGTACTTATCACTATGGAACTTTACATTTAAAAATGGCTAAGATTATAAATTTTATGCTATATTTTTCACCACAATAAAAAATTATATGTTCTTAGCACATCCTTTTTTGTTTTTGGAAAGGACTAGTACGTTTCAAAAACATTATTTGTTTTTCTTCCAAAATCTCTTTTTGTCTTTCCTCTGACAGTGAGAAGATACTGTTCTGAACAGAAAGTATAAATGCATGTGTCAAAACAATTATGTTCTATTCAACTCAGAGCACCTCAGGGATGAAGTGTGATTTAAAATCAGGAAATAATCCCATTTTGTACTTCTCTGATTACACTGGAGTTAAGCTAAATATAAAAAAAATATATATATATATATATGTAGAAAATTATGTGCTTGAAAATTAGGAAATAATTCTTTATAATGAACTCATGAATCACAAAAGCAAATATTAAACTAAATATAACATATTTAGCACTAAAATTACTGGAATACGTATAAAAACTCAGGAGTTACAGCTAAAATAGTGCTTAGAGGGAAATTTGTAATCTTAAATGCTTATATCAGTGTAGACTAAATATTCGTGAGCTAAGCATCCAACTTAAGAAATTAGAAAAAGAATGACAGACTAAATCCAAAGAAAGTGGAATGAATGAAAGACTAAAGATAAGAGTGGAAACCAATAAAATAGAAAGTAGACGTTTACTAGAAGCAATCAGTAAAGCCAAAAATTGGTACCATGAAAAGACTGATGAAATTGGTAAACCTTTGGCAAGAATGATCAAGAAAAAAAGATGTAAGTAACAAATATATCAGGAATAAAAAAGAGAATAATTATGAATGTTTCAGAAATTAACAAATTTATAAAATAATAAATATTGAATAACCTTAAGTTAATAAAACATGCAGATGAAGTGGAAAAATTTATATTGAGTTTTAACAAACATTCAAGTAACAAATAATTGAGATTTTACACAGATTATTTCAGATTTCAGAAAAAGAGGGAACACTAACAAACTCATTTCACAACACTAGCATAATGTTGATAACAAACAAGAACAGAGATAAGAAAATTACAAGCCAATTTTATTATGAACATAGAATTCAAAAATTTTAAACAAAATATTAAACCAAATCTAGCAGTGCATGAAAGGATAATACATCATTACAAAGTTGATTTATTTCCAGAATACAGGAATGGTTTAAATTTTTAAGATCAATTAGTGAAATTCCCCACTTTATGTAATTAAAGAAAAAACAGTATAATTATTTCAATATAATCAGAAAGCCCATTTGGTAAAATTAAACATCTATTCATGCTAAAACTCTTAGTAAACAAGGAAAAAAAGAGGACATCTAAACCTGCTGAATGAGAAAAAACATACTACATGCATCATATTTATGGTAAAACATTGAAAGTATTAAATTTACATTTGTGAAAAAGGCAAGGTTGTCTGCTATCACAGTTTCTACTCAACATTGAGCTGGCAATCACAGCCAGTTAAATAAGAAAAGAAAGAAAAATAGTTTGAGTATTTCAAAAGAAGAAATAAAAATATTGTTATTCACAAATCATATGATGGTGTACACAGAAAAATTAAAAAGTGTACAGATAAGTTACTAGGATTAATAAGAGTATTTGACCAAGGTGTTTGGATATAAAGGTAATATAGAAGTTGAATTTCTACATACCAGCAGAGTAAATGTGGATGGCTAGTAAGTATATAAAAAGTTTCTCAGTTTCATTAATAATCAGAGAGGTGTAAATTGAAATCACAATGAGGTAAGTATTCCACAGCTATCAGACTAACAGAATGAGTAACAAGTCTTCCTGAAGATACGCATCAACTGCAATTTGGCATTATCTAGTAAAGTGGAAAATGTGTATTTTCTTTCCTGGGAATTCACCCTAAATTTGGCCACTTTTATACTGTGAGACATGTACAAAAAGATTTATGATGGCACTATTGTACTGTGAAAATAAAATCGAGTGACATAAATATCTAAGGATATGTAGAGACTGTATGAATATGAATACATTTTGGTATACACATGAATAGAATACTGTGCTTCAATGAAAGTAGTGTATTAGTCTGTTCTCATACAGGTATAAAGAAATACCTGAGACTGGGTAATTTATAAAGGATGTTAAATTGGCTCACAGTTCCACACGCTGCACAGTAAACATGGCTGGGAGTCCTCAGGAAGCTTACAATTATAGCAGAAGGCAAAGGGGAAAGCAGGCACATCTTATATGGCTGGAGCAGGAGGCAGAGAGAGGGGCGAGTCACTACACAGTTTTAAACACCCAGATCTTGCAAGAACTCTCTCACTATCGGGAGAACAGTTCCAAAGGGGAAATCCACCCCTATGATCCAGTCACCTCCTACCAAGCCCTGCCTGCAACATTGGGGATTACAATTTGACATGAGATTTGGGCGGAGACACAGATCCAAACCATATCAATTAGTTTAATTCAAGTTACATGCTACAACATGGATGGACCTTGGAAGCACAATATTAAAAAATGCAGAAGGATACATTAAGAATTATTTTATTTTATAGAGTTCAAAATATGCAAAATTCAGCAATATATTGTTAGGAGATACAAATGTATATAGTAAACACTATAAAAAAGAGCAAGTGAGTAATAAACACAAATTCAGGACAGTACCCCTAGGTGCAGAGGGAAGGATGTAGAGTTGTGGAGGGGCTAATGGGACTGCCAATGTAATGGTAATTTTTTTTAAATCTATGATAACTTAAATATATTTTATACATATTCTTTACATACATGTTCTTTTGCATACAATTTAATAAAAACCCAACTCTGTCTCCCTATTCTAGATACACTGTTTCCCCCTCTATTAATATTAAGTTATTTTTAAAAAGACCAGTTAACATTCTTCTTGATATTCCATCTGAATGAGGGAGGAAATGGAAATATTTTCAGGCAGCGATCATCTCTGAAGCCCTGGAGTGGGATGCTTGGGGCTAAGGGAAGTCCATGATAAGAACGGAGGAAGTGGGGTGAGGGAGAGTATATTGGGAATATAAACAAATCCACTTACAGAATCCAGTTGTTTTCTCAGGTAATTGTCGATAGTTCAAAACACATTTTTGTTCAACAACTTTTAAGAGCTGCAAACAGACTTACTGGCAGATTTTCTGATCTATTATGGCAATGGAAACCAGCTGATGCCTGTTTTCAAATGTGTTTGCAGACGGCCAGAACTTATGACTCAATTAATATAACAAACGTGTCTATGAACTTAATGTAATCCTTTTGACCTTAATAAAGTCTTAAATCCTGAGTAAATCTGTTTTAAGATTGAAAAATGTACACAAACGTGAAACATTCCCTACACTTGTGCTGAAGTTTATGACCCTTGCCTTCTACCACTGCTCCCTCGCTAACTTAGTGCCATTTAAAGTGCTTCCTTTGGTGGTAGCAAATTATAAATCCATATCTTTGTTAGACGCTCTCATCAGCCCACAGGCTTGTGCATAAGTGAGCACGTGCACGCACACACACACACACACAGTTTTCTCTTGGCATTGATTTGTTTGGCAGGTTGAAAAATGACTGAGGACTTTCTGTTCTAATTCCAAATATCATTGTTTGTAATGGTAATATACTGTTCCCTTTCTTGAATTTTCCACCATGGAAATGCTAGACACATTACAATACAATATATTCTTATGCAAATAATCCAGAGGTTTTTTTTAACCCCCAGAAGTAACGTCTGAAAGAACGTTCTGTCAAAAGCAAAATACTAGACTGAGGTTTCTCAATAGGCCACTATGTACCATTCTTTCACTGAGCTGTTAAGTCTCTAAGTTATTATATTATGACTGAATTGAAAGAATACAATAATACTGGATAGTCAGCCCCTAACCCCTCCCATACATAGCAATTACAACTGCAGCTGAAAATGACTGAAATTTTATCACATCAAAGAAGACACCAGTCAACCATGGCCTCACGAAAGCCATTCTGGAGTTTTGAGTTAAATTCAAAAGGGAGTTGTTTGGCATACTCTTCTATTGTTTTAGAGGTCCCTGTCAATCAGCACAGCAGTTAGTGGGGAACTGTACTACTTGCTACCATCAGCCAATAGACAAACTAGTTTGGCCTTTTTAACCTAGCTCGTTATCAAATTTATTTTTATTATGAAAGAAGAGTAGAGTCAGTGGATTTGATCAAGACTGAAACTCAACGTGAATGTTTTAATGGCAAGCAAATTATTCCTTATGCTCTCTGCATTCAAACCTGTTTTTCATAATTATGTTGGTGGGGAAAGGAAGAAATATCCCTAAATTTGGATTAAGGAAACCACAAGTTCTATTCTCCCCATGAGTTCTACTTCCTGCTGAAGATGCTTTGCAAAACCTTGAGGATCCTGTCTTCATTTGGGGAGTTGGTAGTACTTTTGTCATAGAAGGAAAATTAATCCTTACTTCGACAAGTCAATATAGCAGCATTGAAGTTGAGAAAACAAATGGGTCTCTTATGTCACATTTGGTATTATCTAAACTCTACCTTATCTCATTCTGGCATCTCTAATCTTGATGGTAAGAAGCTTAAACAGACATCTGAATGCAAGTCAGTCTGAAAACTCTCTTTTAGGTAGTCATTTTGTTCAAAGTTCAAACTCTTTCTCAAGGCTGTTTCAAGGGGTTTTCGCTTTCCTTTTTCCCCAAAATAATATCTGTATGCAGAGGAAGGCCTATGCATAGTGGCGGCAGCAGCAGGACAGAAAAGGTTTGTTGGTTTCTCCTGGAATATTCCTCATCCTGCTAGGTTACGGCACATCTATCCAGTGTTAATGTCTGCTGTGGTATGCCTGTTTGCCTGTAGTATCCACTGCAATGATCCAGGGCTTCTTTGCTCTTGAGGTCTCTTTACCTCTTCATCCTGCACCAGACTTCTTCCAATTCATTAGTTCTCTCAGTTTATCCCTTCCTCTGCTACTCACAGACTGTGTGGGCCATTGGAAGTGCTATCTCAGATCCATTCACACAGGTGCCTTTCCTGCTGATGCTGCCTCACTTCATGTTTCCGGTATATCATAATTACTCTTTCCATTTTATAACACGGCCATGAAAGTAGACAACCACCCAGTATGTTCTGGATTCTCTCAGTATATCTAGTTGTTTTGTTGTTTGACCTCAGGGGTGAGGCATCTTCTCCTTTGTCTCAGCTGTTCAAAATGTATTTGTCCACCAACTCTTCCTCTCAACACGAGAAGAGTTTTTCCCTTTTTGAGTGACAAATTCTTTTTGTGACATATCCTTCATGCTCTTTTACATTGTGGCTAATAATAAATCTTTATTCTCAGACCTCCAAGTTTAACTTTTGCTATATAATGAGATTTAAACAGATTTAGAAATCCTTCAGTTTCTCAGCTGAACCCAGCTTTTAAGATCATTGTCTTGTTATGGAATTAGAAAAATGTAGTTTGAAATCCAAGCGGACTGATTATTTCTTTGTTCTAAGTTGTACCAGGAGCACTCCCTCTCCTTACCCTGCCATGTCTCTCTAAACAATGAATGTCATTAGTTCAATGGGTAAGAAAAATACTTATGGAGAATGAAATATACATTCTTTCAACATTTTCATATATCTGCTCTGCTTTGGCTGTGTCCCCACCCAAATCTCATCTTGAATTGTAGCTCCCATAATTCCCACATGTTGCAGGAGGGACCCAGTGGGAGATAATTGAATCATGGGGGCAGTTTTCCCCATACTGTTCTCATGGTACTGAAGAAGTCTCACTAGATCTAATGGTCTGATAAGGGGTTTCCCTTTTCTTTTGGTTCTCATTCTCTCTTGCCTGCCACCATGTAAGACATGTCTTTTGCCTTCTGTCATGATTGTGAGGCCTCCCCAGTCACTTGGAACTGAGTCCATTAAGGCTCTTTTTCTTTATAAATTACCCACTTTTGGGTATGTCTTTATCAGCAGCATGAAAAAGAACTAATACATTATTCCATTATATAAATACATCTTTTCCCTTCAAATGTTTTTTGAACTGGGATCTCGCTATGTCACCCAGGCCAGACTGGAACTTCTGGACTCAAGTAATCCTTCTGCCTCAGCCTCCTGAGTAGTGGGAGTACAGGTGCACGCAACCATGCCCAGTGTTTCTCTTCAACTGTGGTCTTCAAATGTGTCTTCAAATGTGGTCAACAAAATATTGACCACATTTTACAGCATAAGTTTGATGCAGTACACTGCCTACTAGGGAGCCAATGGTTTTCAGAGACCCAATATGGAGAATGTTAAGAAGAATAAAACCTTTGTTTATCAAGTAAGATTTTTTTAATTGAAGAGAGAGATTCAGAGTATCTTGGGATTAGTAGCCCCTACGTGTGTGGTTGAGCATGTGTACTATCTCAAAGTGCTAGTGCATTAGATGATGCAATTGTATTTGAGAAGACATTGGAAAAGGCATGTGGAGCAACCCCTTAAGGTGTTTGTTTGATGAAGAATGTTGAAACTATATCTGGAAGGAGATGCATTGAATCAAATTTATTGTTAATTTATCACTCAAGCTTCTTCTGAGTTGATCTTATCATTAAGGATCCAGAACCCCAGTAGCAGTGTTTGAGGACAGGGGAAAGTAACATAACAACTTTACACTTGATCCACAAACATGTTTTAATTTGCTATATTTCAAAATTCATTGCCTTCAAACAATATTTACTGCTATAGTTAATAAATCTTATTTTTCTTATTTTACAAGTTAGAAATTGAGTCCCAAGGAGGGAAAAACGACTTTCCAAGGATGTACCTCAATTCATTACTGTCTATTTTGCAGTATCTGTACTACACTCCTGCACAAATTTTAATCACAAAAATAAGCATCTACATAAAACTTTTGTGTTTCGGCTGGGCATGGTGGCTCACACTTGTAATCCCAGCACTTTAAGAGGCCAAGGCAGGTGGATCACTTGCAGTCAGAAGTTCAAGATCAGCCTGGCCAACGTGGTGAAATGCTGTCTCTACAAATAATAGAAAAATTATCTGGGCGTGGTAGCTCACGCCTGTAATCCCAGCTACTAGGGAGACTGAGGCAGGAGAATTGCTTGAACCCTGGAGGCTGAGGTTGCAGCAAGCTGAGATCATGCTATGCATTCCAGCCTGGGTGACAGAGTGAGACTCCGTCTGAAACAACAACAACAACAACAACATTTGTGTTTCACAGTTGCAGCGTCATAAGGTCATAATACAGCCACACTTTGTAGAGAGCAGAGAGTTCAGATCAAATATGGTGGAAGAAAAAAAGCTAAGAAAGTATGGAGAAAGTTCAAATAATTTTGAGATTAGTTTTCAGCTTTGGGAGCTTCAAAGTATAAATAATGCTTTTATATCAATCCAGATGCCAAGTTAAGTTTATTGCAAAACTTTCTTTGTGAACTAGAGGATCTTGGTCCTAGGCACTGCAGCATCAACAAAATAGACTCATTGATTTGATCCAAGTTAGTCAACTTCTGGACCTCCAGTTTCCTTATGGGTGAAACAAGAGCACTTAACTGGATAATCTCCAAGTTCTCCTCTAACATTCAGTCAGTCTGTGTGGATTCCACATCCCACAGATACATCATTTTTTTTTTTTTTTCAGTCTACAGGTCCAATCAACCACCAAGTTCTGCTATCTTCTAAATATTATTTGAATATTTCCCTGCCCTTCTATTTCAGCTGCATTCTTCTTGCTGTGAGCCTCAGTATCTTTCATCAGCCTCCTAACTAGTCTCCCTGACTCTCTTGACTCCTTCCAGAATCTCTTCTTTGACGGTGCCAAGGTGATTTTTCTAAAACATTAATTTGATCACATCACACTCCGTGTTATAAGTCTTCTGTAATTCATCAATTGCTGTAGTATAAAAGATGGCTTTCATGATCTGGCCCTGTATCTTTGTCTCTTCTGTCCTCCTTATCTTTAATGATTGGGCCGAGCTGTTTCTGTCACTCCCCTGCTTAAAAACGACAGAAACTGTGTCTGTAGTCTCAGTGCCTAGTCCAGGGCCTACCATGTGGTAAGGACTCAATAAATTTGTGGACGGTACTGCATAAATTCAATTATAAGCTTGGCTCTACAATGGGTATGTGTCAGGAAAATTGCTCACTCTTGGGTTCTTCATCCAGAACACCTCCTATGGGTTAGGTGCCCTTCCTCTGTGCTTCATCAGCCCCCTCTGCTGACCTCTGTAACAGCACTCATCACACTGGACCACTATTGCCTGCTTGCTCTTCTGTCTATTCCAATAGACAGTGAGCAACTAGGGAGCAGGGCCTAAGTCTGAGTCAGCATTTTATTCTTAATGCCTACACATGACAGGCATTCAACAATTGAATGACTGAATGACTGAATGGATGTATGTCACAGAAAGAGGACTCAGTTATATTGATAAACACTTCTTTGTAGCACACTGATTGCTACATTTGTCATATAAGGAATTAACAGCATGGTACTGGTACAAAAACAGGCACATAGACCAATGGAACAGAATAGAAACTCCAGAAGTAAGGCCACACACTTACGGCCATCTGATCTTTGGCAAAGCTGATAAAAGCAAGCAATGCAAAAAGGCTCCCTATTCAATAAATGGTGCTGGGATAACCAGCTACCCAGTTATGCAGAAGATTGAAACTGGACCCCTTCCTTATACCATATACAAAAATCAACTCAAGATGAATTAAAGATTCATATTTAAAACCTAAAATCATAAAAATCCTGGAAAATAACCTAAGAAATACCACTTTGGATATAGACCCTGGCAAAGATTTCATGTCAAAGACACCAAAAGCAACTGCAACAAAAATAAAAATGGACAAATGGGACCTCATTAAACTAAAGAGCTTATGCACAGCAAAAGAAGCTATTAACAGAGTAAACAGACAACTTACAGAATGTGAGAAAATATTTGTAAACTATGCATCTGACAATGTCTAATATCCAGCATCTGTAAGGAACTTAAACAAACTTGGAAAAACAAACATCATCATAAAAAAGTGAGCAAAGGACATGAACAGACACTGTTCCAAAGAAGACATACATGAGGCCAATAAGCATATAAAAAAAAGCTCAACATCCCTGATCATTAGAAAAATGCAAATGAAAACCACAATGAGATACTGTCTCACAGATGTGGAGAAACAGGAATGCTTTTACACTGTTGGTGGGAGTGTAAACTAGTTCAACCATTGTGGAAGACAGTGTGGCGATTCCTCAAGGATCTAGAACTAGAAATACCATTTGACCCAGCCATCCCATTACTGGGGATATACCCAAAGGATTATAAATCATGCTACTATAAAGACACAAGCACATGTATGTTTATTGCAGCACTATTCACAATAGCAAAGACTTGGAACCAACCCAAATGTCCATCAATGATAGACTGGATTAAGAAAATGTGGCATATACACACCATGGAATACTATGCAGCCGTAAAAAAGGATGAGTTCATGTCCTTTGCAGGGACATGGATGCAGCTGGAAACCATCATTCTGAGCAAGCTATTGCAAGGACAGAAAACCAAACACTGCATGTTCTCACTCATAGGTGGGAATTGAACAATGAGAACACTTGGACACAGGGCGGGAAATATCACACACAGGGGCCTGCTGTGGGGTAGGGGGCAGGATAGCATTAGGAGAAATACCTAATGTAAATGACGAGTTAATGGGTGCAGCAAACCAACATGGCACATGTATACATATGTAACAAACCTGCACGTTGTGCACATGTACCCTAGAACTTAAAGTACATATTAAAAAAAAAATTGGAGATACCATCTCACACCAGTCAGAATGGCTATTATTAAAAAGTCAAAAAATAACAGATGCTGGTGAGATTGTGGAGACAAGTAAACACTTACATATTGTTGTTTGGGAGTATAAATTGGTTCAACCATTGTGGAAATCAGTATGGTGATTCCTCAAAGAGCTAAAAACAGAGCTACCATTCAACCCAGCAATCCCATTACTGTGTATATACCCAGAGAAATATAAATAATTCTATCATAAAGGCAAATGCCTGCAAATGTTTATTGCAGCACTATTCACAACAGCAAAGACATGGAATCAACCTAAATGACCATCAGTGACAGATTGGATAAAGAAAATGTGGTACATATATGCCATGGAATACCACGCAGCCATGAAAAAGAATGAGATCATGTCTTTTGTGGAAACATGGGTGGAGATGGAGGCTATTATCCTTAGCAAACTAATGCAGAAACAGAAGACCAAATATCACATGTTCTCACTTTTAAGTGGGAACTAAATGATGAGAACTCATGAACGCATAGAAGGGACAACAGACACTGTGGCCTACTGGAAGGTGGAGGGTAACAGGAGAGAGAGGAGCAGAAAAAATAACTATTGTGTAGCAGGCTTTGTACCTGGGTGATAAAATAATCTGTATAGCAAACTCCTGTGACATGAGTTTACCTATATAACAAAACTGCACACGTGCCCCGAGCCTAAAATAAAAGTTAAAAAAAAAAAACAAAAATAAAGAAGAAAGAGACTATCTTAATAGCAAATGTCCAGAAGAATGGGTTCTTCTGGCTCTCAAAACTCTGACTTTTGCCAGCTGACCCACTGAATTGTTGATAGAAGTGCAATTGTTGGCCACTATGGGTGACTGCATCCTTGGGGTAGGAAAAGGAAAAGCAATCCTTAAGAGGTAAAGGACAGCTGGAACTGTGAGGATGGTGCAGGCACCTTGGGAAAGAAAGACAAATCACTAGGAATAATCAGGCAGCAATGACTGAGGATTAGTTTCCATTGTGTGATTGTGTTGATATTTGAAAATAAGAAGGTATTTATTTTACACGCTGCGGTAATTAAGCAAACAAAAACGTATACGACCAAAAAGTGAAGATTGATACATGCGTTCATTGAGAGCAGGGAAAATTACACTCGCAGAGGAAAAGATTCCATATGTTCTCCAATACCTAGGCACAACTGGGTGCCGCTTTAATGACTTTCCAAATGCACCCCGTTGCTCTTAGGTATTGAAGAACATATGGCACGTTTCCCCTTTAACTGTGAATTTCCTTGCTTTTGTCAGTTGGTGTCTCAAGCTTAATGTATTTTAATGCAGCTTTTGTGGGTGTGAATACAGTCCGAACTTGTTATTAGAGAGGCCATGTTAATAGTATACGCAGATGTTATCTCTTAGTCTTCCCCAAATATGCTGCGAAAATCTAAATATACAGGTCTAACTTTGAAATTGTTAATAAAGGCCCTCAAGAGTTTCCAAATCATTCTTCTCAGCTCCAAACTTAGCATGGATGATAAATGACCATTTAGTTGCCAATATAGCACAATATTTCAATTTCCTGCCTTCCCAAAGGTATTTGAAAGGTTGTATGAAGTTCATACTCACAGTATGTGTTGTCTACAATGCTGTGATCTCCGACTGGCTAACTTTAACCAAAACCTTTTCAATTAACTCAACACATTCCTGGATAAAACCAGCCCACTCTAGGCTCTGTACAAATATGTCTTTATTGATTTTCTTGGCAAAGACTCCCTAAATTATGGTGAAATCTGTTCTTTCAGGTGATATAGAAAAGGGAACATTGGCAGTATAAGGCAAACGCTAAATGAACAGAAGATGATCAACATTTTACATCCGAAAATACAGATTTAACTGTCTTGTGTTTTTTGTACAAGCAGCCTCTGAGAATGTTAATGAATCTCTAAAGGAAAGGAAAAACAAATCCTCATTCATAGTCCTGCCACCCCCCGCAAATCAAATTGTTTTCATTTTTTCCTCATCCCCGTCTAGTCCTTGTCAATATGCATACATAATTTCTGCATAATTACACTTCCAGTGTAGAAGAAATTTTGTAATCTGCTTTTTTTTTTCTTGTTTAAAATTATAGCAATAGGGTTCTAAGGAAAGCTATATAGCACATTCTTGTGGACAAATAGAGCAGAGCCCATAGCAGAAAACTGAAACTCATATACTGAGGTTTGCTGGGCAAATAAAGCCCAGCATTTCAAAGTATAGAAAGTTCCCTGAGTAGACTAGGTTGGCTCATTGTTTGCTTTTGAATCCTCATTGTAAGTGGGGGAGCCAGAAGAGGGCTGCATAAGATTGTCCCATTATTCTGAGAGCCAGGCCGCCCAGAGAAAGGAGCCCAGTGCAGGCCAGTCGACAACTCCATTGGGGGCTTAATATCATCCTAATAAAAGGAAACAAGGCTGATTTCTGGTGATCCACCAGAAGGCTGACTACAGAACGAGCATTTTTGAAGTGTGTCACTTACAGAAAAGCTATTCCTTTCTGTTGACTGAGGACCTTAAGCTCACTGCATTGAGGCCAAGGCTGTGAGGCTAAGGCTTATTTTAGGCATACTGAATATCAACAAACACACTGATTCCTGTTGCAGATGGAAATTATGATCAAAAAGTGATTGGAGTGACAGAATTCCTAAATAAAGGTTTATACATACAGCTAAACCTACAGTTAGTGGATGTAACACTTTTAAAAAAGGATATAGTTATACAAGTTTAAAAAATCATGTGTTTCAGTTAAAACTCAAGCTTTGCTTAATATTTATTGGTTGGCTAAGTCAAGCAGTAGTTCACTTGAGGCAGAGCAAGAAATTTCTAATGTTTTCATAGAATTGGGAATATGAGAGGAATAATTAGAATACAAGTTTGCAGATTCTTTCTGCAAGTCCACATCACTGAACCAATTCTCTCTGTTCTCATTGCAAGATTTAACATCAAGTAATCCCTTCTGGATAATAACATATCCCGTCAGCTAACTATGATGTTAGCCAGAATGTAGATGGCAGCTGTTGGGCTGTGATTATTACCAGGGCTATGATTATTACCAATGTCTGGAATATCAGATTTGGTAGTCATTGCTTAAAGAAATGTAGCCTGTATACTATTTTTTCCAATTTTGATTAAAAGTCTAACTTACTCCAGATTTATAAGCAAAAGCTAGCTGACAAGACTATTGTTTGTGAAGTCATGACAGACTGAAATGTACATAAGAATTTAGTGAAACTTTCGAACAAGATGGAATAACCCTATCTGGGACATAATATTGCAGAGTTTCTTAAACTCCCCCTCCCCGAGTGTCCCTAACAACAGAGGAGTGTGAACACTCCAGGGGCTCAGAAGCTGTCTGTTAAAAGCTTGAAATTTCTTTGAAGATTCTGTTTTATCTTAAAACATCACGGGCCTTTGCATACTACTTCATGATATGTTCATGTTTGTTTTGATTTTTAAAAATATTTTACATTGTCACGCAAATTATATAACTTTTCCTTCCCAATCTTTAAGGAAAATAGATGTTCGAGGAAGGTGTATTATGTTTATTCTACGGCTCAAACTGGTTGCATGTGTCTGTTGAAAAGCATAACAGAACTATTTTAAGATCTTATTTTCCAACCATTAAAAGTCACTTTAGAATTCATTAAATACCAGGGAGCAATTGTCGGAAGCATTTTACCACTGAACTTCAGTCCGCCAGATTACTAATATGAGATAATACATGAGAAAATTATTTCAAACAGTCCTTGGTGCTGTATTTGTGTTAGGTTCTAGCATTTGTTGATTTCTTCTTCCTTTCTCTAGAGCTGTGTACTTCAAGCTTCCCCAGCTAATGCATTTGCCTCTGTGAAGTTTTCATGTTAGGGTTTTAAAATGCACTTTGAAGTGAAACAGGCCTACATTCAGATCACACCTCTGCCGTTTCATAGCCTTGTCAAGTGGGAATCATAGTATCCATTTTTGAGGGTTGTTGTGAGGATTAAATGAGGCAATGTATTTAAAGAGCATAGTATGTAGAAGGGGTCCCAATAATGCTAGTTCCCCTTCCTATGTACCTGATTGTCTTATAGTACATGTGAGCTGGATTTACTAACAACTCTTGCTCCTGATCTCAGTGAGTTGGTATAGTTGGGTAGGGAAAAACACTCTAGGTATCTTCTGCTAGCATTTTCATTGCTCTCCTGTCTCAATGAGCGGTGTAGGATACTTTGTTATTTGACAGCAACTCAGATATCTGCACCTTTTTCATTCAAAAAACAAAGGCAATCTAGGTAAGAGATGTATCTTCCTAACCACATTCTGTGCCATTTTGAAATTCTCAAGATTCTAGGATTTTCTTTGGTTGATGAATTTTTTATATTAGAATATTAAATGTTCCTTATCTGATCAGATTTTGATAATTTCTTCAGAAAATGTAGATTCTTTGCTTGAGATGGATTTAAAGATTTCATTTGCAGTCCAAAAATACTTGAATCACATAATAATATCAAACACTGACATTGTCCTAGACACTGTTTGAAATTTCCTATGAGGCAGATGGTCTTACGTGTATGTGTATGTGCATGTGTGTATGCTCACACATACTATTTTTTTTTTTTGACGGAGTCTCGCTCTGTCGCCCAGGCTGGAGTGCAGTGGCCAGATCTCAGCTCACTGCAAGCTCCGCCTCCCGGGTTCCTGCCATTCTCCTGCCTCAGCCTCCCGAGTAGCTGGGACCACAGGCGCCGCCACCTCGCCCGGCTAATTTTTTGTGTTTTTAGTAGAGACGGGGTTTCGCCGTGTTAGCCAGGATGGTCTCGATCTCCTGACCTTGTGATCCGCCCGTCTCGGCCTCCCAAAGTGCTGGGATTACAGGCTTGAGCCACCGCGCCCGGCCTCTATTTTTTGAACTATCTATTTTTCTATGTATCCATTTGCACTAATGTCCTAGGTAAATGGTCTCTTTGTTTTCTCTTTTTCTTAGTGTAACATCTGGTGTCATGCTGTCAGTGTTCAAATCCCAGCTCCATTATTACTTAGCTTCACCTCAGTTTTCTCATTTATAGAATGTGGACAATAAGAGTGCCTACTTTTGCCAGCCAGGTTTCTTGGTTGCAAGCAACAGCAACTAACTACAGTTAGCATGTTCAAAACAGAAATTTCTTGGAAAGATATTAGGAAGGCTGGCAAAACAGGTTTCAAAAATGGTACAAAACAAAGGAACCTGCAAAGGCCAGTTTAGGTACTAGACCCTGGAGGCTATTTTTTGGTACCACGACCACTGATCACTCTGATCATTTGATGTTCCTACTGCTGAAAGGCATCAGTTGTTTCAGATGCCAAGTCCTCTATGGGATTATTCAATTGGCCAACTTTAGGGCACTAGCTCATGATCACTACAGTAGCAGGATCTGGCATTTGGAATGGGAGGTAGGACCCTGCCTTCCATAAAGATTCACACAGTGGGTTGGATGCAGTGGCTCACACCTGTAATTCCATAACTTTGGGAAGCTGAGGCAGGAGGATTGGTTGAGCCCAGGAGTGCGAGTTCAGCCTGGGCAACACAGTGAGATTCTGCCACTACAAATAATAATAATAATAATGATAATAATAATTAGCTAGGTGTGATGGTGCATACCTTTGGCCTCAGCTACTATGGAGGCTGAGGTGGGAGGATCACTCAAGCCTGAGAGGTCAAGGTTGCAGTAAGCTTGGTTCCAAGTAAGCTTGGCACTGCATTCCAGCTTGGGTGACAGAGTGAGACCCTGTCTCAAAAAAAAAAAAAAAAAAAAAAAAAAGACTCACACCGTGGTGGAATTTTCAAACAAGGGAAGAATGTTCAGGTACTAGACTACCATAAAGCAAGTCAAAACACAGTGAAACAAACAAACATTACTGGGAAAAAAGTCTACAGTCCATCTCACAGGTTGTTGTACAGATGAAATGAGTGGCACATAGTTAAGAACCCTTTAAATTTTACCTATTATGATTACGTAGGGGAGAAAAAATATCTTTTTTTTTTTTTTTTTTTTTTTTTTTTTTGAGACGGAGTCTG